>NC_056743.1:1943014686-1943202186 GCF_019279795.1 Protopterus annectens
GGACATCTAATGACCTTCCTAACCCTATTCCAGTCTTTAGGGATCCCAGTAAATACAGCTAACCCCAGCTGATGCCCACACAATCCATCACATTCACTGAATGCAAGATGGATACACTATCTAGCCAAGCTCTTTTTTCCCACTCAGCAAAATTCAACCTATACAGGTAATCATCTCTCAGATTCTGCAGAACCAGCATGTGACAACAGTATTGCATATCAGAACACTAGATTGTATTGCAGAATCCTGTTACATGGTTCCCAACCCTAAATTAAGCATGAGAGGATTACAGCTAGCACCATGGATATAATGGAGTCAATTGCTGAATCCTCTAGATTTCCTCAACAGGATTTCCTGGAAGTGCAAACATAATTGCAAGTGGTGACTGCAGTACTCCAGTGTTTCTTTGATCAAAACTTTCCAAGGGATGCATCTGCTGTAGAGTGGGGTAGGAGTGGGGGGTTAAGAACAGACCATCCAGGGGACATGTATAGGACATGGACACAGCCAGAAGCCACCTTGCAAAACAGTGTTCCAGAAATAAGGGCAGTTCTTCTGGCCTTGCAGGTGTCTCAAGACTGTCTCCCCCAAGTGTTGTTGCCAACACTTTGGTGGATTAGTACTTGACATGCAACATAGAATCCATTCTTATCCCCTTTGCTGGGATGCCATGAGAATTTGTGAATGATAATTTGTACTCAGTTTCTTTCTTACTGCTACTTGTATTCCAGAACAGGTCACTTTACTAGCAGAAAGGCTGAGTCACTGCTCATGGATGTCTCTTGAGTGGCCTTCAGCCTCATAATAGCCAAACCTGTGTTCTGGCATTGGGGAAGGCTTGCATCACCAAACAATTCCAAAAGCAGTGGTTTATTTTCCTTTTTTTGCACTCCATAGTGAACCTCTCAGAGATGCACGCACATCCAGACGTGGTCCTGGAGTGTTCTTAGTGCTCTTCTCCCATTTCTCCTTATTCTGGGATTTCTGTAAAAGCCAAGGCTCTCAAGGCCAGGGTCATTCCGATAGCGCTATTTTGGCCCAGTAAATGCAGATCCCCCTGCTATGACCTCATCTTATGAATCAGGATATTATTATCACACCCATCTGTCAAGACCCACTCAGACCCTCACACCCTAGTCTTAACCACATGGTTTCTCCAGTTCCAGTGACTGACAAGGGCCCTTCCTACCTAGACAGTGGGGTGCACATACTTCTTCTCAGAGACCCAACATCAGTAAAACACATAAATGGAGTCACTTTTCCATGTGGGCTATGACCCAAAGTTTAATCCTTTCTCAGCTCCTACTACATCAGTTTTTAAATATATATCACATTTTGATTCTAGCCTGATTTAACTATCAGTTAAAGTAAATCTTTCAGCTACTTCATATTTCCATCAAGGAGCCAAAAGAAAAGTTTGTGGCACCCTTGCTCTCTGTCTGCCAGTTAAATATCCTGTTCTTCCATGAGATCTAAACTTTGTACTAGATAACTTAGCACAACTTCCTTTTGAATCCACTGTCACTGTCAATCCCAGGTTTGTTTCTTTGAAAACTCCTTCTGGCTGAGATTACTTCCACCAGTAGAATTTCAAAACTTCAGCTCTTCTCTGTTCATCTTCCATATCTTGTATTTAACTAAGACAAACTATTCATGACAACAATTCTATCCTTTATGCTAAACTTTGCAACAGAATTATAAATTTGGATCAGGCTATTAATCTTCAAATATTGTTTCTAAATTATAACAACAAAGGGAGGTATCTGTTGTCATGCATGGATGTCCATGGGCAGCTCAGACTTTATGTGGAGAAAAAAAAAGCAATTAGAAAAGATTCTCAGCTGTTTGTATTTTATTCAACCAAGAAATGGGTATCAGAGATAATTCTTTTCAAATAACGTTCAAACTGCATTAAATTTGATGACGAAAAACACAACAAAAACTTCTTGAATGAGCTCAGATATCACTCAGTCAGTGCCACGATTGGATCATTCAGTCAGTGCCATGACTGGATCACTCAATTAATGCCATGATTGGATCACTCTGTCAGTATAATGATTGGCTCCAAATTTTCATTAAGACCACATCCTTAGGGGACAATTGTGCAGTGGATAAGTGGGCATCACTGAATACTTTTGCAAGATACTATAAGCTAGATAAGATCTCCAGATCCAGATTTTACTTTGGTGTCACCATTATCTGGGGCAATTTTTCCCAAAGACCCTCCCAAGATGGTAGTTTTGGGCTCAGCAATGAAGACGATGAGGTTGGAAATACAGAACTAGATATAAATGTTACATGCTTATCATAGCAATAGATGTTTAATGAAGTTTCATCCTCATCTTATCGTCTTCATCATTCGCTCCCACCCCACCCAACCCCAATCTGCACTTGCATGCAGGGCCACTGAGAGAAAATTCGGGCCCCGGTACAAAGAAGGTGTGTGGGCCCTTATACAAAATTCTACACACACATGTAAGTGTGCATATTATTATTTATTTCTAACAATTGTAGATTACATTGATACATTTAGATAAGTATGTACAGGTATAAATGTAATAATAAAGTAATATATTTATAATAGTAAAAGACGTTTTATTGCATTTATTGTCTGCCAAACAAAGGTGCTTTCCTGGTGCTACTCTGAATTACATCATCAAAATTAATCTGTTTTGCTAGATCAGACTCAGTACTGAGTCTTGCCAAATCTACTAGTAGAGCTTGTGACATAGTGGATCTTAAAAAATTGTTTACCAGCTTTAACTTGCTGAATGAGTGCTCTGCAGAGGCGATAGTGGCAGGAATTGTCAACAGAATACACAGACCGATGCATATATTTGGAAAGAGTCTTTCCAGTTTGTACTTTTTCAAGCAATTCAGCATCTCCAATGGGCTCAGCTGGCTCTCTCCAAAATTTGATCGCTGAACAGCTGGCAGATGACTCATCTCCATTACAAGATCTTCAATGATAGCAGGATATTGATTTGCCAGTGATTTTGATTTTTCAATCAGCTCATCTACAGGAATTGTTAGGTACTTCCAGAGGAAGCTGAACTTCTCAGAAATGTTCACTGCAGCATTGAAACAAACTGTGAGTCCACCAATAACATTATCCAACATTACATAGAAAACCGACTTTCTGAAATAAGCTTCTGCAGGGGAGTCATCCGTTTCATGTTGTTGTGACAATTTGGCATCTTCACCATGGAACTTCCTTTTGCATTTTGCATCACCATGACTTCCAGATAGTTTAATTTCTATGTGTAAATTGGAAGCAACATGCTTAGCTTCACTCCACATACTTTTCCAGCTGTTGCGGAGATCTGTCAGTTCTGAAATCAAGGTTTTATGCAACATCCAGTGCTGCATTTCTGGATTGGATAACTTTGTTACAGATATCAACTGGAACTAATATTTTGTACCATACAACAGACATTATCACACAAACAAATGATGTCACATAAGACAAAGCTCCATTAATCTCTGTTCTTGTTTTGGCAGTTAGGTTCAGCTTCAAGAGGTCTTCTAATCCTAATTTGATGCCAGGCAGATGGGCTAACAAAGAGCTTCACACTTTCAACACGGTCTGACCACCGTGTGCTAGATATGCCATAAAGAGAACAGCCAATACGATTCTGCAAAACTTTCCATCGATGTGGACTAGAGCTAAGCAAGTTATAAACAGTTTGTATAGTTCCAAAGTATGTTATGGTTTCAGGAATACATTCTGCAGCATCATTTCCACACAAATTGAGTGTGTGGCATCCACATGGAGAAAATATAGCAGTTGGACATTGCTCAAGTATTCTTGCTTGTGCACCTTTATATTTTCCTGACATGTTGGCTGCATTGTCATAACCCTGTGCTCGGCAATCAGAGAGTGGAATATCATGTTTGTTCAATGTATCTACAATCATCTGTGCTATGTCAGATCCGGTTTTGTCACTGCAGTCAACAAATTTCAGAAATCTTTCTACAATTTCAAACTGGGATTCATTTTGAATTACATAACGTAGCAGGAATGTTGTCTGCTCAACATGAGATGCATCCGGTGTGGAATCAACTATCACTGCAAAGTACTTTGCAGTCTTTCGATCCTGCAAAATGTGTTGTTCCACAAGTTCAGAACATTCAGCAATTAACTCATTTTGAGAATCAGCAGAGAGATAATGCACTTGAAGTCATTCCCCCTTTTCTTGTGACTTTAACTTGCAACACATGTTCTTTTAGAAGTGAATCCCAGTGAGACAACAACTCTATTAGCCCCAAAAAATTTCCATTGTCCTTGTCACCAATGCGCTGTGAACCACCACGCAAAGCAAGCCCACATTCTCCAAGGAATAGTATAACATCAATGATTCGTTTCATAATGTTGTACCACTTGACAGATTCTGTCACAATTGATGCCTCTAAGAGACTTTCAATGTCCTTATCAGAAGACAGGCATCTTTCTAATTCTTACCAAGCCAGATAGCACTGCCTATGACTATTGCTTCTCTCATGTTCTGGGATGTGACTACATAATTTTCGCCACTTTCCAGCAGCTGACCATCCTTCTGTTGATGCAAGCATAGACTTAGATGCTGAGCTAATGTTGCAACACAGATTGTTCCAAAATAATTGGCAGGGAAAACAATATAATACTTGTTTAACATCACTCCAGACCAGCCAATCTCAGATATGTTTCTCACCATTCAAATTTCAAAATGTTAGTATGCTTTCTGGAAAAACTTGGTTATTCATATCTTTGGGAAATGTTTTAGGATTGCCAATATGACCTTTCATAACACAGTTTTCCATATCCAGCTGAGAAGGAACCTCTGTTCCAAGAAGTCCAATGTCAATTCCAATGTTACTCTTCACCATGGTCAGATTCTGTAGACGTTGACGTACTCATTGCCTCCCTTCTCTTTTCATCACTAACATTCACTTGTTCCTTCAACTCTCCTTTTCTCTCATATCCTCCATCCTCCAAATCCACATTCACATCATCCACCTTTTGTGCAAGAAGAATCACATTAGGATTTACTTGATTTGATGTTTTTTTGAAAATCCAAACTAGCTTCATGAGATTCTGTCCTTTGTTTCAGTTCTGCATTTGGCTCATTTGGTTCTAAATCTAAAGTTTCATTTTTGTCAGTTTCCCTTGTTTTGCATTTAACGCCAACTTGAAAGAGTGTTTGTAGGCCTTTTTTATTAATATCATGACATTTTTGTTTTTCTTTACGTTTTTGAGCTCCAGATTTTTGAGATGATATCTTTAAGGCCGGTACCTGAAATTAAATATAGAACATAGGAATTTGCCGTATTGCTATCGAGAATTTTGTTAGTGATTCTAAAGTTAGGACAATATTTATTGCTATTGATTTCCGCTAACCGTTAAGCCGTTTATAGTCTCAAATCTCTCGATAATGTAAACAAAAAGGCATGCAATGTCAGTGGGTCCTTTATGCTACAATTACAGCATTTACAGGGAACTTTACCTGTGGAATTATTTCTTCCTTTGCTTTCCTGTAAAGTCTTCTTTGCAGTCCATGATGAATCAGCATGGCTCGTGTCCTGTTTTCTTCTTCCTCCTGGGATTCAGCGGGAAAGCCAGGAGAAGTAATCCAAGCAATAATCTGAAGCTAGAAATGAACACATGAGAACACTCATTTATAGTCACTTTCACAAGTTTTTGATCATTGAATCTTGAATGCACCGTATTATGTCACTCAAAAGTATTTTATCATTGTCATGGCCTTCTACTGCTTCCGCTCACTCAACGCTTTGCGATCTTGTAAGTGAAGTTCTCGCTCCGTTCTTTGTCTTAGTTTGTAAGGACGTCTCCTTCTTGAGACAATGACACATTTCGGTTTTCGTGATGTTTTTTGGGCTTCATTGGGCCCCCTTGAGCTTCATAGGCCCTGGAGTGATGTACCGGCTGAACCCCCCTCTCCTCATGCCTGCTTGCATGGCTTATGCTAAGTTTCTAGATTGTCTGTTTGTACCTTTTCTTCAGTGGATTCTGTGCTAAGACTCCCGCCTTACATGGGCTTACATGATCTCAAGAAGAGCCTTTCTCCCAAAGATTATATGAAAAGTGGAGGGGCTTGAATAATCTCAGAAAATCCTCACAGCCAGGCTAAGCCCTGCTAATATTAGACCTGAAAGTGATGAGGATGGAGCTCCCAGTCAAGTGTTATCTTTATGATAAGTGAACAAGTTTTGTTTTTTAGTTCATCCTTCAAAAGAATTGCTTTATTCTAGTACTATGCATTTTAATTTATTTGTAAATGAGATAAGTGAAATGTTATATTCCAGACCCTTTGTAGCCCTGAGCTGTGCTACAAGGGTACAGATAAATGCAATATATGTAAATGGTTTAGAGCAGCTCATCGACAAACATCTTTTTGGGTGGTGGGAGGAAACTGGCACATGTGTAGACAATGTACATACAAGTGCAATGAGTATTCCGATTCCATCGGACAGTAAGCAGAGGACACAATAAAGCCCTGAACTCTAACATTGTGAGAAACTGTAGGAATTCTTGGGCTCAGTTACACTGACAGCTTACTGTTGCAAACATGGAGGATTTACATATGATTAGCTCCTTATCTCCCTGTCCAGTGCAATGTGGATGCTAGCATAATGGGGACCATTTCCAAGTGGGCCACGCGGGTATCAAAAAAGGAATTCTCATGGCTACTGGGATTTAGTCAGCCATTCCAGGGAGGAAGCCATGAACAGAAAAGGCCTGTAAATAACAGGTTTGGGCTTTTTTTTTTGCTTGTTTAGCCATAATTCCCCAGAACGCAAGTTTGCAGTGTTATCATTGTACCTGCTTCATACTTTCTTGTATGGGAAGCTTGAATGACTTGTTTATGTCACAGATTTGTTTGTAGCCCCAATTAGTATCTATACAGAAATAAGCAGTTTCTTACTAAGTACACTAAATCCACCATTGCACACACTCATCTGATCTCCACATTTCTCTACGCTTCTTCAATCCTTACTAACCTTAGAAAGACTGATTTAGCTAAACTCGACTCCTGCTACAACAAGATAGCCAGGTTTGCCTCTGACTCTCCTTATAGGTCACATCACTGTACACCCCTAAAGCAACTCAACTGGTTGGAGCTTTCTCAGCTTCTACTCTACAAGCAATTTACTCTCGCTCATAAAATTCTGAACCAGCCACATAAAACCCCTGCACTTCAGAACCTACTAAAGTATTACTCCAGTAATAGAATTCTCCCAGATAAAACCCCTGCACTTCAGAACCTACTAAATTATTATTCCAGTAATAGAATTCTCCCAGATAAAACCCCTGCACTTCAGAACCTATTAGAGTACTACTCCAGTAATAGAATTCTCCCAGATAAAATCCCCTGCAATTCAGAACCTACTAAAGTATTACTCCAGTAATAGAATTCTCCCAGATAAAACCCCTGCACTTCAGAACCTACTAAAGTATTACTCCAGTAATAGAATTATCTGCTCCATGAATAAATTGCTTCTAGAAGTAACAAAAGCCAGTAATACAACTGGAGAGGCCTTCTTCTCTAATTTCATACCTAAAATATGGAAAACACTGCTCACATATATAGCATCCAATTCTTCATTTGTACACTTTAAAAAAACACAAAAAACTCACCTAGCTAATACTTGGCTCTGTACTTGTACGAGTCCTGGCTAGTCTTCACTACCAATACACTATTATCAAGTTTTTGCCCAACAGACCTTATTTTTCATATAGGAAAGGACATAGCATAAGTGACATGATAGTACATAGTTGTTATGTTACCCCTAATGTGAGAGTGGTGACAGAACCTAGAGTTCTGGGTACCTATCCATATGGTAAACGTTTATCTTGTAAACATGTGACTTGTTGCTTTGATAAAATTAATAATGTTAGATTTACACCAAAAGCTGCTTTTAATTGTACCACAGAGGGCATTATATATGCCTTGAGGTGCTCCTGTGGTCTGTTTTATATAGGAGAAAGTAAGAGATCTTTTGGGGTGAGATTATAGGAGCACCTTAGGGTTATTAAAAATAAGAAAAGTGAAAGCCCTTTAGCTTTGCATTTTTTGAATTATCATGGGGGGATAATAGCTAAGCCGCGGTGGTACAGCGGTAGCATTGTTGCCTAACAGCAAGAGGATATGCAATTCGATTCTCGGCTGGAGTGCCTTCTGTGTGGAGTCTGCATGTCCTCCCCACGGTCGATTGGCCTCCGAAAGACATGCGTGAATGGGCATGCCTTCGCTGAAGGTTGGGCATTGGGCTGGCAACTCGGCACCATAAAAATCTACTGCCAATCATTAGCGGACCGGAGTTCCGCTGTGGCGACCCCTAACCGGGAAAAGACAAAAAGACAAACAAACATGGAGAGATAATAGCTGTTTGCAAGGGACAATCTTAGAAAAGGTGAAGGTTTTTGATGCTGAACAATTAAAAAGTAAATTGCTGTATAAGGAGACAGTTTTCATTTTGAAGTTTAATACACTGACACCTACTGGGTTAAATTCAGAATGTAGTTGTAAAATGCTTTATTTAATGTAATTAAAGTTTTAATTGATTGTAATTATTTAATTAGATAGGCTATTTAAGTGTGTTTTAGCATTGCCTTTTTGTACTCTTAAAAGGCTTTGTGCTGAGGCGCTAGAGTTTTGTGATTGCATTAAAATTCAGTTTTCACTGGTCACAGTTTTATTTTATTTTCACTAGTTTTGTAGTTTTTTATTTACACTATTATCCTTTGTGTGAATGGACAGATATTATAAGAAATCTGTATTTGATTCTCTGACACATGATGTTTCTGAAAAGTTTCTAAACTACATGTATTATGTTGATTTACCTATATTCGTATATTTTATATTCTCTAATATTTGATGCATCTGTATGCATTCTATAGGTACCTTAATCAATTGCATTACTGCTGATTTATTTGTGTTTCATGTTTTGTGGAGCTTTTCATCCCGGACCTCCACTGAAGAAGGACTTGTGTCCAGTCGTATTTTCCCAGTTAACAAATGTAAAGTAAAATAAATAAATAAATGGTGGACCAAACAGTATTTCAGCTTTGTCCTGACACCAAGGAGGAAATCTGACCTCTGGCCACTAAAACCTATCCCTGCCATCCAATTCCCTGGTGCTTGAGACACTAAGTAAATCAAGTTCAATACCACTGCACCATTAGACTGGCCTCCAGTCACTAATTTTGACACTAATGCAGCTTCAGGAAAGCTGATTCAATAACCTACTACCCTTTCTGCAAAACTGAGTCACCCCTGATTCACGCATATTGTATCTTCAAATTGTGTCCCTTTGCTTGTACACTTGGACTCTGTGGGATCCCTTGTGGTACCGAACACATTGCTTTTTCTCTGTCTGTCTTCCTCCTTCAACACTAAGCATGTCAGGAGACTTCCAAGATGGCTGCACATTGAGTAATAGCTTAATTCTAGCTCTCCCAGTGTGAAAACAGAAACTCAGCAGAGAGCGCCAGTAGATTTGTGTTTATAGGTAAGTGTTACTAACTGGCTACTAAGTGTACTCCCTGGATGCCAGAAAAAAAAAAAAGAAATACAGAGGACCTGGAAATAATCAGTTACAAAAAGTGAGGAAGAAATACTGACTGGGGAAGTTCTGCAGCTGTTCAGCAAAAAGCAATGCAACCTCCAGACATGAATTCCAGTAACCTACAGGAAGATATAAGACGACTGCACACAGACCTGGTTAAAATAAATTAAACACTGATGGAGTATATCAACACAAACAACAAAAGGCTGGAAAGAATTGAAGAAGCTTTAAACAAATATTCAGATGGTGTGACAAATCTGCAAAAATCAGAGGTCAAAATGAAGAAACGGCTGGCTGAATCTGAGACTGCTCAGGAAGAGATGTTTCAAAAATAAGGGAGTTAGAGGACAGAGCAAGAGCATATAGGGAAAACCTGAAATTTTCAGCTATTACCAAGGAAGCTGGAAGGAACAGACTGCATTAATTGTATAAAAGCACAAATAAGCAACTGGACTGGTATTCCACAGCAGGAGTTGTTAGTTGAAAGGGCACATTGTGTGTATGCTCTAAACCTGGCTATGAGAAAGCAAACTAGACCTTTACGATGTAATCCTACCAGCAGAAGGAGTTGATTTTGACAAAACTGTGGCAGAAGGACAAAGTACTAAAAGTGGGAGACAGCAGAATGTTTGTGGAGAATGATTACTCATTGTACACCAGGCAGAAGAGAAACAAATTTATTCCACTATTCAGGGAATGGTGATATGCAGGTGTGAGATTCAAACTGCTGCACCCAGCTGTCTTCAAAGTATTCTTCCCTGGAGGGACAAAATCATTTTTTGATGAAGTACATGCTAAGGAGGAAATACAAAAGTTTGGCCAACAAAAAGTGAACTGTGAAACAGAAATAGATTTGACGTCTTCTTCTGGTAATAAAGACCACAGGAACTGCTGATTGAGGGCTCACTGTCTGTTATTCTAAAAATGTATTAATTCTGGTTTAAGCACTTGTGCTTCAGGCCAGTTATTTTACATTAAGAGGGTTCATGGTCTGCACTCTTGTGGGAGGAGAGGCTGGACTCTGCCCTTCTGAGCTGGGAATTTCTGGTTAAAGGCTTATAGTGCCTGCATATTTGAACTGCTTCTTATTGAAATTGGTACACATTGTTTGCTGTAGCATAGACTAGATCCAGGCCTGCTGAATCTAGCTTTGTTTGTATAACTTGAGCACTAATCCAGGCATTCTTTAAAGTATTCAATTGTATTTATTACTGCTTGGTAGTAACTTGATTAAAGTGTAGCTATCATTCTAAGTCTTTTGGATTAAGCACTTGGGCTTCAGACCAGTTGTTTTACATTAGGAAGGTTTGTGGCCTGCACTGTGGTGGCAGGACAGGTAGCTTACATCCTTCTAAGTTGGGAACTGCTGATTGAGGGCTCAGTGTCTGTTATTCTAAAAGTGTATTAGTTCTGGTTTAAGCACTTGGGCTTCAGGCCAGTTATTTTACATTAAGAAGGTTTGTGGTCTGCACTCTTGTGGGAGGAGAGGCTGGACTCTGCCCTTCTGAGCTGGGAATTTCTGGTTAAAGGCTTATAGTGCCCGCATATTTGAACTGTTTCTTACTAAAATTCGTACACATTGTTTGCTGTAGCATAGACTAGATCCAGGCCTGCTGAATCTAGCTTTGTTTATATGCTTGTTGTTTGTTTGCTTGTTATTTCCCTGAAATGCTAATTCCACCTAAAACATGGCTTTTCAGCGCTTCTGTGGATCCCTAGTGATATCTGCATTGCTTACTGTACTTATTTCCTTGTTTCACTTGAAAGAAAGTTACTGTTTGTCGTTTTTGCATTTAAGTTACCTGTAACACATTGCATTTAAGTTACCTGGCACTTGCTCACTAAGTCAGCACTAATAAATTAAAAGCACTACACCCTCACAAACTCTCCTTGAGTACCTTGTTCCCCATTGGCCCTTTTTTCAATTATAAAGGAATTCCCAATAGTATTCTAGCATGTCCAAAGGTCAGTTGTCAATCTCCTCTCCAGTCCAGCTGGTGAATCTGGGAATCTTGAGGCAATGTTACAACTGCCTCATGTATACAGACAACCCTCTCCTCCTCCCAACAAATTCCAACACATGTGAGAGATGCAACCATATAGCCAAACTGGAGGCTAAGCTCTCTCAACTCAGTACTGGCATAACCAGTCAGGAGGAGAAGGAAACCACACTCACTACAATTCCAGTCTCACATAGACCTACCACAACAGCAAACCAAACACATAAACACACAAAAACATACTCGGAGGCCCTAAATAAAAATCTGCCTAAGCAGCAGAGACCTCCAAAGCAGACACCCAAGCAACTGCTACCCCAAAACAAAACACGTGCAACACATAGCTCACAAAGCCAGTGTGCCGAACAGTCACAGCCCTTAAGGCTAAACAACACACCTGATACACTTGTAATAGGTGACTCTATCGTCAGGCACACTGACATCCGGCTCACCAGGCTGAACAAGGAGAAGGTCACAGTGAGCTGCCTGTCGGGCGCTAGGATGCGCCACATAACACAAGAACTCAGGTCACTCCAAGGCAAGTACAAATATGACTCAGTCATTGTCCATGCTGATGTGAATGACCTGAGATGTACCTCCCTGGACTACATGAAAAGAGACATAGAGGAGCTCTCTGAGCATGTAGCCCAGGCTGGTATGACCCTGACCTTGAGTAGCATCTTACCCTCACCAAGAATGATGCCACGATATGAAGACAAGATGATCAATTTCAACAATTGGCTTAAGTATTGGTGTCATTCAAAGGGGATCCAATGCCTGTCAGCCTGGGATGACATGCTCGACAAGCCACGATGCTTCGCTAGGGACTGCTTGCACCTGTCACCCCTGGGCTTTTGGATATTGGCAAAGGCTCTTGCTACCCCCATAGTGCCTTTTTTAGGCAAGGCTCAAAAGACAAACCCACCTCCATAGGTATCACAAGGGATAAGAAACTAAGAGTAATGCTACTCAACGCCAGAAGTCTAAACCTCAAGATGCACACACTCAAACCTCTCCTTAGCATGGAGAACATCGATATCTGTGCAGTAACAGAAACATGGTTCAAGGCTCCCAAGAGCACCCCAGCACTACTAGGTTATACCTCATACCATGCTTTTCGGCCCCAAAACTTGGACCGAACCACAAAAGGAGGGGGAGTATCAATATTCGTCAAAGATACCCACACCTCCAGGTTGGTGGCACAGCACGAAGCATCAGAGACTATCCATGTGCAACTAACAGTGGGTAAAACTGCCTTCCAGTTTATAGCCTGCTACAGACCACCCTCCCAAACCCAGGAACCCCACTTGGCCTTCCTGAGAACACTGGAAATTATGAAGGTCTCTCCAAACACCACTATATGGGGAGACTTCAACTACCCAAACATAGACTGGAAGCATTACTCTAGCTGCAACACCCTAGCCCAAAGGTTCCTAGAATTTATAAACTCAAATGCTATGGAACAACTTGTTACCACTCCCACAAGAGGGGAAAACATACTGGACCTGATCATCACCAACATGGGGACTCTATGCTCCAGACCAGAAGTGTATCCCTCACTGGTAAGATCAGACCATAAACTAATCTCACTGGATATTCACATCCCGACCCCACCCCCTGCCCAGAAAACCACAGTGAAAAACTTCTCTAAAGCAAATTTCACACTCCTCAAAACCAAGGTGGAATCCTTCAAAGCCCCCAGGCCTGTGGAAAATACGGCCCAGACTACAGAATCCTTTATAAATGCATTCTATGAACACCTTCAGGAATGCATGGATCATGCAATCCCAAATAAAACCAAGACCCAATCCTCCAAAGGCAGGCGTCCTGTCTGGTGGACCCCAGCCATAAACAAACTATACAATAGAAGGAGGAAGCTACTACATGATAGAGCAAAATCCCAAAAAGGGAAGGCATCTCTGATCAGTATTAGGAAAAAACTACGGGCACTCATAAAATCGTCTAAGGCCAGCTTCAAGAGAAACATTGCACAGGACACTAAGGATAATCACAAGGCTTTCTTTAGTTATGTTAGGAACCTGAGTGGTAATCCCCAGATATGCTCAGAATTAGTCCAAAATGACAAAAAATACACCAAACCCACAGATATTGCCAACATCCTAGCTGACAGGTTCAGCTCAACCTCCCCACCAAAAGGGCGAATATCTATCCCAGCAGAGTGCTGCCCCCCTGACATGTCAGATGCTCAGGTAAGAGCCGCCCTCTCCAAAGCAAAAAACACAACATCAATGGGACCAGACAGTGTCCTGGGCTGCATCCTACATGAACTTCAAGAAGAGCTAAACCCAAACATAAAATTACTGTTCAATCTCAGCCTTACTACAGGATATGTACCCAAAGAGTGGTGTACAGCAGCAGTGGTCCCTCTCCACAAAGGTGGTGCCTCAACGGAGCCTGGAAACTATTGACCCATAAGCCTGACTAGCTTGGTCTGCAAAGCTATGGAAAGGATCATCATGGACCTCATAAAAAAAGATATTGGGGACCTACAGACACTGGATCCTACCCAGTTCGGCTTTGTTAAGGGCAGATACTGCCTCTTAAACCTGGTCGATTTCTTTGAAACAGTCACCAAGGCCATTGATGAGGTGAAGGTGGTCCACACAGCCTACCTGGACCTTGCAAAAGCCTTTGATGCAATACCCCACTCGGGCATTATAGATAAGATCACCAGCTTAAATATAAACCCCTATGTCACTAGATGGGTTGCAAACTGGCTCAAGGACAGAACCCACATGGTTAGAATTGCTGGAGCCATGTCAGACTCCAAACCAGTTACAAGTGGCATCCCACAAGGCTCAGTCCTGGGACCTCTCTTGTTCAGTATATATTTCTCGGAGGTACAGGCCAACACGGAAGGACTGTGGCTGACCAAGTTCGCAGATGACTGCAAACTGGGTGCCATAATCGACTCTCCAGCCGACACAAGCATCCTCCAAAAGGGCCTCATAGAAACAGAAAACTGGTGCCAGAGCCAAGGCCTCAAGCTAAATGCCAAAAGTGCATAGTCATCCCTTTGGCAAAAACAAAGTGCCCACAAATTACCACATAGGTGGTAATCCATTAAGTACAGAAGAAGTAATTAGGGACCTGGGGACCCAAGTTGATAACAATCTCTCATTTGACAACCACATGGCCAAAGTGGTTAGAAAAACATTTTATATAGCCCACCTAATCATGAAGGGATTCACATCTAGATCAGGGGAGGTCATCGTGCCTCTTTACTCATCCCTCATCAGGCCCATAATTGAGTACAATGCCCCTTTTGGGATGCACCTTACCAGACACCTGCAGCAACTGGAAAGACCCCAAAAGTACCTCACCAAGAGGATCAAAGGGCTCAAACAGATGCCATATGCTGCCCGGTTAAAGAAACTCCAGCTCTGCTCAGTGGCATACCACCTGCTCAGAGGCGATCTGTGCCTGACGTATAACGCCATGTCTAACCCGGAATTACTGGACATGCTGCAGCTCAGAAAATCCAAATCCCATCGAGCTACGCGCTCGAGAGACTTGAACCTCAGCACTGAAATAAATAGGACATGCTGGAGGGACAGATTTATAACCCAGAGGCTCCCTTCACTCTGGAATAAAATCCCAGTCCAGGTTAGGCAAAGTCCCTCATTGACTCTCTTCAAGAGGAATCTTGATGAGTGGATGGGAGATCGTAGGTTTACCCCAGGTATCACTTCTGTGTCACTGTTAGACAGAGGCACAGTATACTAACCTCGAAAAAGGGCATAGCAAAATTAATTTAAAATGGGTGGCGAAAGCCAAACACACTCTGGCTAGGCTTATAAATGCCCTAGGGCAGATAGCCTAGTATGAACCTATGAACCTATGTACCTGTGAAATGTTTTCAAGTGTTTCAATGGAAAATGTTGAAGTGAATGAAGAGAGCACGAGAGCTGACTAGAAGAACCGAGAGTACATTGGAAATAAAGTAGTGACAGGATTTGGGAGGTGGAGATGAACAATAATAAAACCAATAACTTAATGTGGGATTACAATGCAATACTTATATGTGTGAAATATGACAGAACAAGAACATCTAGAAATATTGGACTTTTTCAGAATTTGTTGGACTTGTCGGGGACTCTAAAGTGTATGCCCTACTTCATGTCATTAATGTTCAAAAAATTATTGGGGAGAGGAAAAAGAGGGAGAAAGTTAACTGTAAGAAAATATTTTTTTTCTTATTAGCACTATTTTTGTGGTGCATGGGTTTCTTTCCATGCTATAAAGTAAAGTTTTGTCAGTTATTTTTAAGTGTAATGAGGATTATAAACAATTGCTGTTTATTTTATTTTATTTTCTTTCTCCTTTTTCTCTTTCTTCTTGTTCAGTTTTAAGAAATGTAGACAATTCAATAAAAAAGTCTGGTTAAAAGAGCATGACAAAAGAAAAATTAATGTGCTTTTTCTCATTCTTGGATGAGGAAATGAGTGGATTAAGGACCTTACACTGATTTAGTAAGAGGTTTTAGGAGTAAGCAAGTAAATTATTTATTTATTTATTTTATTTTACATTTGTCAACTGGGATAGTCCACTGGACACCCAGTCCATTTACAGTGGAGACCTGGGGAGAAAAGCTCCACACATATGAATAACATGTAACAAAAAAAACTACAAAGTTTATAAAGTATATTAGATACAAAATGCAGTGAGTCTAAATTAATAGTATTATATTCATACACAGCAGTCACAATTAGTGAAAACAGAGAAATCTTACAGTAATGTTTTTCTTAGTCTAAATATATATATATATATATATATATATATATATATATATATATATATATATATATATATATATATATATATATATATATATATATATAGGTTTACCTTTATAAAGCCGAATCACAGTGGTTCAAATGCTCATATGAGTGACTCGTAACCACAAAAGTGAAAACGGCGATAGTCCTTAATGTTTGAATAACAGTAAATCGAAAAGCAGATTTGCTGTTTTTCGAACATTAATGTTGAACAAAAAGAAAAAGAAGTGTAATGCAGGGGGGCAAGCCCCCCCCGTACCCCCACTTTAATATTCCAACTCCGAGATTGCACTACAGTGGGGAAAGGGACCATTTCCCAATCCCCACTATAGTGCAATCCGCCCCACAATGTCGAATGTGCAATGAGCGAATATCAATGTGCATTCGCACATTGGAAACTGTTTCTGTTTGATGTTTGCAAATCTTGCAAACTGCCTTTCGCACAATTGCTGTTCACCTGAGTGCAATACACACAACTAAAGGTAAACCAAATATATATATATATATATATATATATATATGTATGTATATATATATATATATATATATATATATATATATATATATATATATATATATATATATATATATATATATATATATATAAAATGACCTCAATCATTGCTGGAGGGAGTCATGTGTAAACCAACAACTTCTTAAAGGTTATTGGGGTCAAAACTATAACAATCTATTTTATTATATTGTATGTATTTCTAGAGTAATAGAATATGGACCTATCTGTTCCTCTTGAGGTGTGAGATAGTTAAGGTGGTGTAGGGTCTAACACAGTGGAGGGTCTAGCCTGGTGAAGTACAAGAGAATAACCAGTTATTAGTGATATGGAGTTTTAATGCTTTTTTGAACTGTATTAAGGATGTCACAGTAGTTATGTTACAGGGTAGAGCATTCCATATTTTGGATACATAATTAGAAAAGAGGCCATCACCTACTATATTATTTGACTTAATTACTGTGAGAATAAGTTTGTTACTGGAGCGAAGAGTTCTGTTATTGGTGTGGAGGTGAAGTAGGCTTTGCAATGCAGAGTTTTTTCTGGTTGATATAATATTTTTTGGGCCAGAGAGAGTTGGTTGTAATGCAGGAGTTGAGGAAGTTCTAGCCAGTTGAGCAGTTTCAAGGATGAGCAGTGCTGAGATCTAAATGAGGAGTCAGAGGCAAATATAGCTATTTTGTTATAGCAGGAGTGGAAAAAGAATAGTAATTATTATAAGGCTTTTTACAGCAAAAACATGTATGCTCAGTAGAATTCTGTAGCTGGTCTTCATGTTTCCATGGAAATAATCTGATAAAGAGAAACTGGCTGCCTGATTCTCTTGTCTCCATGGAGATAGTCTGATAAAAAGAAACTGGCTACAGGCTGGAGGACAGTGTTTGGGTGAAGGAAATAAAACTGAGAAGAGTAATTCACTAGGACATAATGTTCTCTGAAATTATTATACAGAAAATACAAAACCAATTAGCACTTAGTAGAAGCACAGGCTGCACCATACATCTTAGCATGTTTAACCTTTCTTTTAGGTTAACTCAAGTGTGTGACTGTGGCTGTGGCTGTCAGTTTGGGACTGTTGTTCTTATTAGGAGGGTAAAACTTCAGTATTCAAAGATGTGCATTGTGTGTTATTATTAAGTTAATAGGTTTTAGGGGGTATTTGGGGTGTGTTTGCTTTTTTTTTTTTTTGAGTGCTTTCAATAAAACAAAACATTTTGTAAGATGTGATATAGGCTCAAATGGATATGACAAGAAACAACTGTATAACAGTTCAACCTGTTGAACAGTGTATCCATGTAACACAAAAGTTGGAAATAGACATTTACCAAAAAGGTGTTATAAGTAAAAGGTGAGAATAATAACTTTTTAATGCAATGATGTTTTCTGTAATTTCTTTAAATATCAATAGTCTCAAAGATAAATACAAAAAAAAGAAAGAGTAGTGAACTATATTAAAAATGTAGAGTGCAAATAGTTATGTTACAGTAGACACACTTAGAAAGAACTGAACATATGAATTTGATGAAGAAAGGTTTTCAGTATGGTTATTCAGCAGAATACCTGGGATAAATGAAAACGGGAGTACTTATATTAATTGCAAGAGGAGCTCCAATAGTGATAAAAGAGGATACAAAGATAATAATGACATATTTGTAGTGCTAAGGGACTGCTGGCAAGGGAGGAGAATTACACTGTCATGTATTTATATTCCACCTAAAACTGCTATAATGGAGCTTAAGAAATTTCTGGGAGAAATAGTCAATTTTCAGCAAGGAATATTACTTATAAGTAGGGACTGGAATGTGTTTTGCAACAGTGAAGATGTGTCTGTAGGCCCAGAAGAGAAAGTATAACAAAGGATGGCAGATTTTTGAAGAAATTTGTACAACTATTTGGCATGAAAGATATGAATTCAGGAATAGGATTTCAGAGTGAATTTACATATTATTCCCCAAAATATAAAAACCGGGCCAGGCTAGACAGAATTTACATTTCACAGGAACATGTGCATTTAATTGAAGCTCTTGATATGCACCCAATAACTACTGCAGACCATGCAAAAATAATAACTAAAATAAAAACACAGGGTAATGAAATAAAAATGAGACACTGGCACTTTCCTATCTGTTGAAAAGAGAGGAATTTAAGGAACTGGTAGTGGAGAGGAGCTATTAGAGAGGATAGGTTCATAGGTTCATAGGACAATACTAGGCTATTGGCCTGGAGGCCCTTATAAGCCTAGCCAAGAATTACACCTATGTTCCCACAAAGTCAGCACCTGTTTTTCCTGACCAGCAGGGACACAGGTGGTATCCCAGGGGTATATTTCCTGTTTCCCATCCAGTTGTCCATGTTCCTCTTAAAGAGGCCTAGTGAGGTACTCTGCTTGATGTGGAGAGGGAGTCTATTCCACAGTTGGAGGAGTCATTGGGACACAAATCTAACCCGTCGACAAGTTCTATTAATGTCACAGACCAGGTTGCGGGTTGCACAAGTGGAGTTTGACTTACCGATATGCAGCAACTCCAACAAGGCAGAGTCTGAGGCAGCCTTGTATGCCAAGCACAGGTCACCTCTGAGCAGTCTGTACAAGACTGAGTAGAGGGACAGGGCTTTTAGCCTATCTGTATAGGATAAGTGTTTGAGAGCCTAGATTTTCCTGGTCAGGAACCTCTGTGGTCTCTCCAACTACTGCATATGCTTGGCAAGGGGGCATTGTACTCCATAATTGTTCTGATAAGGGAGGAGTACAGGGATGTTATGACCTCCCTGTTCCTGGATGAAATACCCTTAATTATGAGGTGGGCCATGTAGAAAGTCTTCTGTGCGACAGAGGCAACATGGTGATCAAAAGTCAGGTTGCTATCAACCTGGGTGCCCAAGTCCCTCACAACTGATTGTATGCTTAGTATGTTGTTATTAATGTGATAATTAGGGGGGATGCCATGTTTCCCAAAGGGGATAATGATGCATTTCTTGGCATTCAGTTTGAGGCCATGTTTCTGGCACCAGTCATTAGTTTGGGTAAGGCCCTCTTGGAGGATGTTCACATCACTAGGGGAATTTATGACAGTACCCAGTTTGCAGTCATCTGCAGACGTGGTCAGCCACAGACCACTGGTTTTGGCTTGCACCTCAGAAAAGTATATCCCAAACAATAGAGGCCCCAAGAGTGATCCTTGGGGTACACCACTTGTTACGGACCTACTACAAGAGGTGGCTTCCCCTATTTTGACTGAGTGGGTTCTATCAGTGAGTCAGTTAGCTACCCATCTGGTAACATATGGGTTGATGCCTAGCTAGGAGAGTTTATCTATTATGCCCAAGTGGGGAATAGTGTTGAAGGCTTTGGCAAGGTTAAGGTAGGCAGTGTGCACTATCCTCCCCTCATCCATGGGTTTGGTGACTGTTTCAAAGAAGGGGACCAAGTTTAACAGGCATGATCTCCATTTGACAAAACCAACTATGTGGGAGCAAATGTTTGGAGATTGCCAATGTCCTTGTTTATAAGGTCCATGATAATGCATTCCATGGCCTTGCAGATCGGGCTAGTTAGGCTGATGGGCTTATAACTGCCTGGGTCAGTGGGTGCTCTACCTTTATGTAGAGGGATGACAGTAGCTGTCCTCAATTCTGCTGGGATGAAGCCGGTGCACAGGCTTTGGTTGAATAGGGTGCCTAGTGGTGCTGAGAGCTCTTGCTTGAGTTCATGTAGGACACAGCCAGGGATGTTGTCAAGTCCCATGGAGGCTGTATTTTTTGCCTTTGAGAGGGCATTAATGACCTGCTCACTGGTGATGAGGGGGGACAGGTGATGGGGATGTCCTGGTTTACTGATGGGGGGGGACAGGGGCATGAAGTTTTCACTGATCTGTCTGCCAGCAGGTTGGCTATAGCTATGGTGTTTGTGTATGTGGTATTCTTGACCACCAATACAGAGCAAATTTGGGAGTTACCTTCGAGATTGCCGACATATGCAAAGAAGGCCTTGTGATTGTCCTTAGTGGATGTGGCCTATATGGACTCGAAGTTAGCCTTAGAGGATTTCACCAGTGACCTTATTTGCTTCTTTAGACAAAGGAAAGATTGCTTCCAATTTGGCACCTGCTCCTTCTTGGTCCTGGACAGCAATTTTTTTTTCCTTTTATTATAGAGTTTGTTTATTGCTGTTGTCCACCAGACAGGTTTACTCTTCCTTGAGGAAGTTGATTTGGTCCTGTCAGGTATTGCTAAGTCCATGCAGCTATATAGGTGCTCATATAGTTTTCTGGTGTAGGCTTGGACATTGGTGCTTGTTCCACCTGAAGGGAAGCTGCTTATACCTGCTCTCAGGAGGTTGTAGTCAGTTGTACAACCCTGGCAAGGGGGGTGGGTGTCAGGGGAGATGGTGACTTCGAAAGTGAATGCTTTATGGTCAAATCTTACCAAGAAGGATGGCACTGTATGGGGTGCTACAGTGGCTACTCATGTTGGTTAGTACCAGGTCCAGGATACTTTCACCTCTTGTGGGGGTGTTGACCAGCTGATCCAATGCATTGGCATTGATGAAGTTGAGGAATCTCTGGGTGTTTGTGTTTGAGCTAGAATAGGTCTTCCACTCTGTGATTGGGTAGTTAAAGTCCCCCAGGATCAGGGTAGAGGGTTGAATCTTGATGGATTCAAATAAGTCCAGTTAGGTGCAGATAGGTGGAGTGGTCCTTTTGAGTCGTGGTTGGGGGAGCTATGATTTGAACAGGTGTTTTGTCAACAGCTAACTGCACCTGGAGTGTCTCCTGTGCTTCATACTGTTTGACCTGCCTGGAGGTGTGTATGTCTTTAATATATATTGAAACTCCACCTCCTTTGGCTTTGTAGATAGAAATTTATTCTGAAAATATAACTAGAGAGTGGGATAAAATTAAGATGGAGTTTAAAAATAGGGCTGAAATAAAAGAAAGGGAGCTATGGTTAAGAAGTAATAAGAATTATTTAGAGGGACTGACAAATGTTAAAGCATTGTAGAATAGGAGGTATCTCACAGAACAAGAAGAGGATCAACTGCAGAATGCAAAGAAGAAGGCTATATATGAGCTTAGAAAGATTGCTGTTAAGCAGCTGTTCTTTTTTTTGTTATAGTAGTTTTTTGATAATAACAATAGAGCACAAAAACTTTTAGCGCAACGACTCAACCAACAGAAAGTAGAAAGGGCTATCACCAAACTTAGGGAGCCTATAACAAGGAAGGTAACAAGAGATCCTGAAGAGGTATTAGAAGTACTTCAGAAATTCTATGAAAGTCTATATAAAGCAAAGAAATATGGAAATCAAGAAACTATATAAATCCATCAGATCCAGCTACATGCAGGCCCATTTCAATACTAAACCATGATTATATAGTATTTATGTTTATAATGGCTAAAAGAATGACAAAAGTAATGCCAAAATTGATAGATATGGATCAATGTGGTTTTGTGGAGGCAAATATTTGATAATATTAACAGAACATTGATGATCCAGAGGGAAGCAGAATGTAAGAAAATATCACTTTTGTTGGTGGGTATTGATGCAGAGAAAGTATTTGACAGAGTAAGCTGGGACTTTTTGAGCAGGGGAATAGAAGCATTTGCATTCCCGGGCACAATAACAAGGAGATATATGAGGAATCGGAGGTGAAAATTAAAGTGGGAAGTTACTCTCTGATAAGTTCTGTTTGAACAGAGGAAGTAGGCACGGGTGCCCTCTTTTCTCCTTGTTATCTGTATTATATTTAGAACCATTGGCAAAGAAAATAAGGGACTCAGAAATTCAAGGATATAATGGGTATGGTAGTCAAGAAAAAGTTTCTTTATTTGCAGATATTATTTTGTACCTGATAACCAGAAAACGACATTTCAGTGTTATGGAATATTTTGAGGCAATTTTAAGTCTTTTTGGGATACAAAATCAATGCAGATAAAACAAAGGCTATAGCTATAAACTATGTACCCACTACATAAACTGGTTCAGCAATATCCCTATTTATGTGGACATGATAAAATGAACTACTTAGGAGTATGGGTTAATCGAGATACTGTTATGGCAGCTAAGGATATTTAGGAAGAGACTAAACAAAAGATAACAGAAAAAATGAGGAGGTGGAAGCCCTGTTTTATGGATAACAAGATACAAGCAGTGAAAATGGTTTAGTCCCTTTAGTTTTATACACACGTCAGACATATTTTTATCAGCTAGGGCAAACATTGTGGATAACAGTTAATAAAGATTTGAAGAATTTTATCTCGGACGGCAAGAGTTAAGTGGAATAAGCTGATCTTTCCAACAGAACAAGGTTGTTTGGGATTACCTGATTTGAAGGGATACTTCAGAGCTACCCTGTTAAGGCTTCTACACATAGCACAAACAGAAAGCTATAATTCAAAGTGGAAAGGGACGATGATGAAACATGGGAAGCTCAAAAAATGAGAGATTGGGTCTGTGGATGGAGATCCTTAAGGAGTACAATAACCATGCATAATCTTCTTCTTCTTCTTTCGGCTTTTCCCGGTTAGGAGTCGCCACAGCGGAACTCTGGTCTGCTAATGACTGGCAGTAGATTTTTTACGGGTGCCGAGGTGCCAGCTCGATGCCCAACCTTCAATGAAGGCACAATAACCATGCAGAATATTATATTCAAAAATTAACAAAAGTATTCTAAGAACTAAGCCAACTTGGGAATTATTACAGGCTAGAGGGGCTGGAATATACTGGAAAAAAACAGAAGAACCAATGTACTGGGAGCAAATAATTAGACAGGGAATGGTAATAGAATGGGAAGAGGTGAATAATAAATGTGCACTGCAGGCTAGAGAGTACCTTCTCTATCAAGGACTGATATCAGAGTAAAGGCAAAGAGAAAGTAATAGGGGAAACCTAACTGGAATACATGCTATGATAGAATATTTAGTAGAATCTAGAACAGAAGCTGCTGTTAGAAAAGGGCTAATTAGTAGGGCATATAACATATTGGATGATAACTATAGAAATGAATCTGAAGAGGTTTATGTCCAAAGGGCAGTTTCAGGTGTACTCTCCAGTCCAACTGGTGAATCTGGGCATTTTGAGGCAATGTTACAACTGCCTCATGTACACATACAACCTTCTCCTCCTACCACCAAACATGAATACATGTGAGAGATGCAATTATACAGCCAAAATGGAGGCTAAGCTCTCTCAACCCAAGGCTGGTTCAGACAGTCAAGAGGAGAAGGGAAATACTTGCATCACACCACCAGTCTCACACAGACCCATTAAACCAGCACTGGCAAAAAACACACATAAATATATGGAAATATACTTGGAGGCTCTAAATAAAAATCTGCAAAAGCAACAGAGACCTCCAAAGCAGACATCCAAGCAACCTCCACCCCTCAACACAAATCATAAAACACATACTTCACAAAACCAGTGTGCCATGCAATCACAGCCCTTAAGCAAAATAACATACCCAACATACTAGTAATAGGTGACTCTATAGTCAGGCACATTGACGTCCCACTCACTAGGCTGAATAAGGAGAAGGTTACTGTTCACTGCTTGTCAAATGCCAGGATCCGCCACATAACACAAGCACTCAGGTCACACCAGAACAAGTACAAATACGACTCTGTCATTGTCCATGTTGGTGTGAATAATCTGAGCCGTACCTCCCTGGAAGAGCTCTCTGATCATGTAGTCCTTTCTGGTATGACCCTGACCCTGAGTAGCATCCTGCCCTCACCAAGAATTATGCCACTGTATAAAGAAAAAAAAATTATCAATTTCAACAACTGGCTAAGTTTCTGGTGTCATTCAAAGGGGATCCAGTGTCTGTCTGCCGGGGATGACATGTTCGACAAGCTAAAATGCTTCGCTAGAGACGGCTTGCACCTGTCACCCTTAGGCTTTCAAATACTGGCCAAGGCTCTTGCCACCCCCATAGTGCCTTTTTTAGGCAAGGCTCAAAAGACAAACCCACTGCCGTAAATAGCACAAGTAACAAAAATCTGAGGGTAATGCTACTCAATGCCAGAAATCTAAACCTCAAAATGCATGCACTCAAGGCACTCCTCAGTATGGAGAAAATCAATATATGTGCAGTAACAGAAACCTGTTTAAGGCTCCAGAGAGCACCCCAGGCCTACCAGGCTACAACTCATACTATACATTTTGGCCACAGAACCTGGACCAAAATACAAAAGGCGGGGGAGTATCCATATTCATCAATGATACCCACACCTCCAGGTTAGTGGCACAGCACGATGCTTCAGAGATCATCCACGTGCAACTAACAACAGGCAAAGCTGCAATTCAAATTGTAGCTTGCTACAGATCACCCACCATGTCCCAGGACTCCCATTCCACATTTCTGGAAACACTGGGAAATATAAAGGTCCTACCAAACACCCTAATATTGGGTGATTTCAATTACCCAAACATTAACTGGGTGAGCTACTCAAGTGCTAACTCCCTTGCCCAACATTTCCTAGAATTTATAAACTCAAATGTCCTGGATCAACTGGTCAACACTCCCACCAAAGGTGACAACATATTGGATCTGGTCATCACCAACATGGGCCACCAGTGCTCCACACCAGAGGTCAAGCCCTCGCTGGTTAGATCTGACCATAAACAAATCACTTTAGATATCCACATTCTGCCCCCACCTCCGGACAAGGAAACCACCGTGAAAAACTTTACAAAAGCAAACTTCACATTACTTAAGACCGAGGTGGAAAGTTTCAAAGCCCCCATGCTAAAGGATAACGCTGTCCAAGCTGCAAAATCCTTTACTAATGCATTCTACGGGCACCTACAAGAATGCATGGATCATGCTATCCCAAGCAAAACCAAGACTCACTCCTACAAGAAAAGGAAGCCAGTCTGGTGGATTCCTGCCATAAACAAGCTATACAATAGAAGGAGGAAACTAGTACAGAAAAGAGTAAAATCCCAAGAAGGGAAGAGATCCCTGATCAGTATCAGCAAGAAACTACGATCCCTCATAAAATCATCCAAGGCGATCTTCAAAAGAAAAATTGCCAAGGACTCCAAAGATAACCACAAGGCATTCTTTAGCTATGTCAAGAATCTAAGTGGCAATGCTCAGATCTGCTTGGAGTTAGTGCAGAATGGCACAAAATACACTGAACCGACCGATATAGCCAACATCCTGGCAGACAGGTTCAGCGCAAACTTCACCCCCCTCTCACCCCCAAAAGGGCCCATAACCATACCAAAAAAATGTAGAGCCCCTGAAATCACAGACATTCAGGTTAAAACAGCCCTCTCCAAAGCCAAAAACACAGCATCAATGGGACCAGACGGTGTCCCAGGCTGCATCCTACATGAGCTCAAAGACGAACTAACTCATCACCTAAACACACTGTTCAAACTCTGCCTCTCCACAGGTTATGTACCCATAGAGTGGCACAGCAACAGTTATTCTGCTCCACAAAGGTGGAGCCACAACAGACCCTGGTAACTATCGCCCTATAATCCTGACTAGCTTGGTCTGCAAGGCTATGGAGCGCATCATCATGGAACTCATTAACAGAGACATTGGGAACCTCCAAACACTGGACCCTACCCAGTTCGGCTTTGTTAAGGGCAGATCATGCCTCCTAAACCTAGTGGACTTCTTTGAGACAGTTACCAAGGCTATAGACGAGGGAAAGGTGGTACACACAGCCTACCTAGACCTCGCAAAGGCTTTTGAAACCATTCCCCATTCTGGTATTATAGACAAGCTCACCAGCCTGAACATAAACCCCTACATCACAAGATGGGTTGCCATCTGGCTCATGGACATAACCCACATGGTAAGAGTTACAGGAGCTCGGTCTAACTCTAAACCGGTTACAAGTGGGGTTCCCCAGGGCTCAGTCCTAGGACCCCTCCTGTTTGGCATATACTTCTCAGAGGTACAGGCAAGCACAAGACTATGGCTGACCAAGTTCACAGACGACTGCAAACTAGGGGCTATAACTGACTCTCCAGCTGACACAGACATCCTCCAAAAGGGTCTTACTGAGACGGATACCTGGTGTCAAAATCATGGCCTCAAGCTAAATGCCAAAAAGTGCATAGTCATCCCCTTTGGAAAAAACAAAGTACCCACAAACTACCACATAGGTGGTAGTCCCCTAAATACGGAAGACGTAATAAGGGATCTGGGGACCCAAGTAGATAGTAATCTCTCCTTTGATAATCACATTGCCAAAGTGGTTAGAAAATCCTTCTATGTGGCCCACCTTATCACAAAAGGGTTCGCATTCAGATCAAAAGAGGTCATTGTGCCCCTTTACTCATCACTTATCAGACCCATCATAGAGTACAATGCCCCATTTGGGATGTACCTCACAATACACCTGCAACAGCTGGAAACACCACAGAAGTACCTCACCAAGAGGATCACTGGCCTCAAACAGATGCCCTATGCAGCTCGACTGAAGAAACTCCAGCTGTACTTGGTTGCTTACCGCCTACTCAGAGGTGATCTCTGCCTGACATACAAGGCCATGTCCAACCCAGAATTGATGGACATGCTCCACCTAAAGGAAACTTTATCCCTTTGAGCCACTCACTCTAGGAGTCTAAACCTCACCACAACAATAAATAGGACATGCTGGAGGGATAGATTCCTGTCCCAGAGACTTCCCATGCTTTGGAACAAGATTCCAATCTACATTAGGCAGAGCTCCTTGCTAACACTCTTCAAGAGAAACCTTGGCGAGTGCATGGGAAACAGTTTACCCCGGGGATCATTTCAGTGGCTCTGTTGGACAGAGGCACAGGGAACTAATCTAAGGGGGCGGTGAAAGCCAACACATTCTAGCTAGGCTTATAAATGCCTTCGGGCAGATAGCCTAGTACCTACCTATGAACCTAAAAAAGCAATTCACAAAGAAACAATTGGGAGGATATATATATATATATATATATATATATATATATATATATATATATATATATATATATATATATATATATATATATATATATATATATATATATATATATATATATTTTGTAGTGCAAAAGCATCCACAGCGAAACAACCAAGAAATACCAATGTTAGTGGTGCTAGTGACGCTAAGTGCTCGAAAGTACCTCTGGCCAGCCAAATGGATAAATTCCACAGTTTATTGAACAGACCACACAAAAAATATATAAACGCTCTTCCAACACAAATAACAATTGCGTTTTCGTCTCACTATGTGGGACTTCATCAGATACTAGGAAGTTGTGCTAATGACATTTAAATATCTTATTTCCTTTACAATTGTAGTAATATACCAATGAGAGTTGATCTTTCACAATTTAAAATGCCCAATCGGCTTCACTTACTCGTGAATATTCATGAGTATTTCATACATTATTCAAGATCCCCTTAATGTTGCAAATCTCCGTTCCAAAACATACGTTTTTATGTATGTATATAATGTATGAAAAAGGGGATACTTAACATTAAATTGCCATACTAACTTTTCTACCCTTGAATATTTGTTCTTATAATTAATAAAGGAAAGCATACATAAAATACATACAATACATAAAATACTTAAAAACCATCCTTAAAATACATAGTTATAATAATTTCCTTGTTACCTATCCAAGTGTATGAATATAAAAATATATTTATATATAAATAATTAAATATTTAAATATATAAATAAATAAATAAATATAAAGTGCATGTAGTATATATGAAACTTATATATGGTATGAAACATTGTATATGACATGTAAACTTTTTTTGTGTGGTCTGTTCAATAAACTGTGGAATTTATCCATTTGGCTGGCCGGAGGTACTTTCGAGCACTTAGCGTCACTAGCACCACTAACATTGGTATTTCTTGGTTGTTTCGCTGTGGATGCTTTTGCACTACGAAGGTTATTAGTTGGATTGCAGTGAGTGCTCTGAGTAGACCGGGTAGCAGCCTGCCGCATATTTAGTATGAATCCAGACGGGCAGGAAGAACTTGGTTTGACCAGGAAGTTAATAGGTCAGCTCACAGAACTTGTTAATTTACTTACACCAGTATGTTCGAACCTTATTCATTTAAGAAACGAGGACAAGACACAAGGAACTGAAGGGTTAGTCCAGCAGCAACATAAAAGGAAAAGGGAGCTCATTGGCGAACACGAGGACGCCGGCGACCCAGGAAATCTTCAGGATTCAGAATTTGATCCTCGTAATACACCGAACATTTTTGGGGAAGGAAGAAGTGGTCCTTCTCAAAGAGGAACGACATACAAGGACTTAGGAGCTAGACCTAAAACCACAACAGGTACTGTTAATAACGTTACAACCACCAACGAGTGGCTTCAGAAGAACTTTAATTTTCATAGTATTGACAATATGAGAAAAAGTGTTGCGGATGGTGACACTTATAGTGCGAAATTAGACAAACTTTATAAACTAATGTTACAATACAGAACGTGCACCATTGAGAACGCTTATTTAAAAGAATGCATTAAAAGGGAAATAGTCCCAAAGGGACTTCGTATATGTAAATACCCCAATAATGTGCAAATGGGGACAGTTTTTTATGAAAGTTTATTGAAAACGTTTAATAAATGTGGGTTGGAAGTTGTGCAACATATTATTGACGAGAATGAAAGAAAATTAAAACTTTTAGATAAGGAAATTGGAGAAATTGATGTATGTATCAAAAGTGACATGATTTTTAGTATTAATGAAGAGAAAGAGAAATATTTTAAAATTAGAAGTGATATTGACTTGAAATGTGATGAAATTATACAGCGTAAATGCAACAAATTGAATAGGGACATGTATGAATATGCAAATGACATGAGTTATCCTAAGCCTATACATAATAATTATTATAAAGGAAGTAAGAATAATAATAACAATAACAAAAATAAAAACAAAAGGGACGACAACAGGAATTATAATAGAGACATAATTGAGGAACATCTATATGATATGGAATTTCCACCATTAGGAAAAGATCAAGAAATTTTCTTTGAGCAAGGAAATGATAGGAGAGGGAATTTTCAGATGCGAGGGGGGAAAAAGGGAAGAGGGAGATTCAGGTACTAGATACCCTCACCCATTATGATATTGGTCAAGAGCAAATTTCTGATGTTCATTTAGAATCTAATTATGATGTAGGACGTGATTCTAATTCTAATTTTGATTTAGTTGTTGACTTTGATTTAAATTACAATTTAGATGAAGATAACACCAAAAATATGACAGAGAACAATGACATTTATAGAGAAAATGTTAAAAACAGTCTTGAAGGATTTTCAATATACAATTTTAGTAATTATACCCTTGACAAAAAACATTTTAATTTATTAAGTAAAGGGTTAAAATACATCCCATCTAAGAAAGGAGACACAGCTAGTACTATTATAGACATGAAACTTTTTTTAAGGAAAATTAATTTAACTATTTTGGCTTCTAGAGCAGGATTTAATAAAGAGAACAAAGATAACAAAGAAACCAAAGAACTGACTAGGAAATCAATATACAACCCCCCTCTTTTACCACAAATTAAGAACTTTGAGATGGTTTTGGAAAAAGAAATAAGAAAGAATTACACTAGGAAAGGAACTTATTTTTACCAGAATCTATCAAAGGATGAGAATGAATTATTAAAAGAAATTACAGAGGACAAAACAGTGAGAATCATGAAACCTGATAAAGGGGGTGGGATAGTAATAATGGATAAAATTTTGTATGAAGCAAAAATGCGTGCCATTTTAAATAATGAAGACAATTATTGTGTAGCTTCAAAACAGGAGGTTGAGATGGCACATAAGAAAATTGAATTATTAATTCATGTTTTACACCTAGAAAAAGTTATTGATATCAAAACTGTTAATTATTTAAAGGTGAAAAAACCAAGGGTGGCCACAATTTTTGGCATACCCAAAATACACAAAAATCAGGAAATCCCCCATTAAGACCCATAGTGTCAGCAGCAGGAGCAATGACTGTTCCATTAGCTAAATATGTTGATACAAAAGCAAAGCATATATGGGTCAATAATAACACTATATTAAAAGATTCCTGGGATTTTCTAAGAGAAATAACACCTAAAGTATATAAGGAAGAAATCACCTTCATTACTATAGATATTGTTGACTTGTTCTCTTGCATTCCACACAAAGAAGGAATGAAATTATTTGAAGAAAGTATTTTTTTAGACAATATCATGACACATGAAGAAAAAATAGCTACTGTCAGCTTTATGGATGTGATTTTGAAAAATAATTATTTAATCTTTAATGGTGAATATTACAAACAAAAATCCGGAGTCTCAATGGGAGCGGCATGCGCCCCTACATACGCGAATTTAGTACTATCCAGATGGGAGGAAAAATATATCACAAATTCCAAATATAAAGACAAATGGGTATTATACCATAGGTTTTTGGATGATATAGTTATGTTCTGGATAGGGGGCGAAAAAGACTTCCAAGAATTTATGGATTATTTAGATACTACCTCAAGTTTTTTGAAATTTACTTATACTACAAATAAAAATGTGCTTAATTACTTAGATGTGGAGATTTATAAATACAAAAGTAGCTTTGAAACAAAAGTATATAGGAAATCAACTTACGTTAATTCCTTTCTACACTTCCAAAGTGCACACCCCTTTCACAGTAAGAAAAATATTTTAAAAGGACAATTTGTGAGGGGGTCCAGAATGACGAGTCAACAAGAGGATTTTTACACAGAATGTGATAGACTGGAAAATATGTTTTTGGAAAAAGGTTATCCTATTGAGTTTATAAGAAACATAAGGAAAGAAATTGAGATAGGTAGAAGTGGAAGATTCCACCCTATTAAAGGTATAGAACGAACTACCACTAATGATATAGGAAATGAAAAAATAGAAAATATAGGAAAAATAGACAATGAAGGTGAAAATTACCAAAGAAGATTGATAATAGAATACAATTCCTCCAATAAAAATGTAGGGGGAATAATTAGTAGAGAATGGAAAAAAATTTTAACCTATACTGACATCGAGGAAGTCAGGAAGATAGTACCTAAAATTGTTTATAAAAATCCACCTAATATTAGGAATATGTTAGAAAGAACAGGTAAGACAAAGAGAACAAAACCTGACCAGACAGTAGGAACTTTTAAGTGTGGTAGGTGCACCCAGTGCATTTTTATAATAAATAAGAAAGAAATGTACTTGGAGAGTAGAAATAAATTAATAAAAAGTTACAGTTACTATAACTGTGATACACAGAGAGTAGTATATTTAGCGACCTGCCAAATATGTCAATCTTTCTATATTGGAAAGACGGAGAGACCCCTAAAAAAAGAGGGTCTATGAACACACCTATGACATCAAAAAAGAAAGAGAAACAAATGCACTTTACAAACACACTAAAAATTGTTCGGGAGCAACCTACTTATTTTTTGTATTAGAACAGATTCAGATTGACCCCAGGAGAGGCCCATGGGAGGACATATTAGAAAGTAGGGAGCTATGGTGGCAGGTACATTTAGATGCGAGTAAAAGCCCAGGATTAAATGATCATATATCCATAGGAGCTATTTTAAGGTTAAAATCAAATAAAATTTAAATTAACATATTCCAGTTTTTAACACTAGAGGGTAGTAGACTTTTGAATCATTAAGAAGATGGAAAAAGTAATTTTTATTATTATTTATAAAGAAGTTTTTAATCATATCCATTGAATCTTACTAGACATTCTCTTAGCATCCCTTAAATTCAAACTGATAAAAGTTTACATGTCATATACAATGTTTCATACCATATATAAGTTTCATATATACTACATGCACTTTATATTTATTTATTTATTTATATATTTAAATATTTAATTATTTATATATAAATATATTTTTATATTCATACACTTGGATAGGTAACAAGGAAATTATTATAACTATGTATTTTAATGATGGTTTTTAAGTATTTTATGTATTGTATGTGTATTTTATGTATGCTTTCCTTTATTAATTATAAGAACAAATATTCAAGGGTAGAAAAGTTAGTATGGCAATTTAATGTTAAGTATCCCCTTTTTCATACATTATATACATACATAAAAACGTATGATTTGGAACGGAGATTTGCAACATTAAGGGGATCTTGAATAATGTATGAAATACTCATGAATATTCACGAGTAAGTGAAGCCGATTGGGCATTTTAAATTGTGAAAGATCAACTCTCATTGGTATATTACTACAATTGTAAAGGAAATAAGATATTTAAATGTCATTAGCACAACTTCCTAGTATCTGATGAAGTCCCACATAGTGAGGCCAGCATTGTTATTTGTGTTGGAAGAGCGTTTATATATTTTTTGTGTGGTCTGTTCAATAAACTGTGGAATTTATCCATTTGGCTGGCCGGAGGTACTTTCGAGCACTTAGCGTCACTAGCACCACTAACATTGATATATATATATATATATATATATATATATATATATATATATATACGTATATATATATATATATATATATATATATATATATATATATATATATATATATATATATATATATATATATATACATATATAATATATATATATATATATATATATACATATATATATATATATATACATATATATATATATATATATACACATATATATATATGTATATATATATATATATATATATATATATATATATATGTGTGTGTACATACGTACATATATGTATATATATATATATATATCTATATATATATATATATATATATATATGTATATATGTATATTATATTATATATATATATATATATATATATATATATATATATATATGGGTCTACTTCTGATTGTCGAAAACACACTTTCTCAACAACCAGAAGATCGAACACATTTAAGCGAAAGTGCAGTAAATCGAAAGTGCACTTTCGCAAAATCTGGTTCTCCGAAGCACATTACAGTGGGGATAAGGAAATATATCCTTTTCCCCACTGTAGTGCGATCTCGGAGTTAGTATATTTAAATAGGGGGGGTGTGGGGAGTACAGCCCCCCACATGGGGCTGCCCTGCAAAATACTGTTTAAAGTAGGTTTTTTTTTCCCAGTTCGGAGAACCAGCTTTTGCAAAAGTGCACTTTTGATGTAGTTCACTTTCGCTTTAATGGGTCTCGATCTTTCTAGTTCGAGATTGTGAAATTTCGATAAAAAAACATAGACCCCCCCCTATATATATATATATATATATATATATATATATATATATGGTTCCCTATCAGAAGCCTGAAACACTATAAGCCTGAAAATCAAAATCCTGAAAACTATAGACTGAAAGACCAAAATCCTGAAACTCAAAATCCTGAAAACACAAATAATGCTAATATGTCACTATAGGTTCATAGGTTCATAGGTTCATACTAGGCTATCTGCCCTAGGGCATTTATAAGCCTAGCCAGAGTGTGTGTGGCTTTCACCACCCCTTAGGATGAGAATACTATACCCATTAGTTTGCTGTGCCTCTGTCCAGCAGTGATACAGAGATGATTCCTGGGGTAAACCTACGACCTCCCATCCACTCGTCAAGATTTCTCTTGAACAGAGTCAGTGAGGGGCTCTTCCTCACATGGACTGGGATTCTGTTCCATAGTGTAGGGAGTCTCTGGGTGATGAATCTGTCCCTCCAGCACGTCCTATTTATATCCGTGTTGAGGTTTAAGTCTCTTGCTCTCGTGGCTCTGGTGGATTTGGATTTTTGAGGTGGAGCATGTCCATTAATTCGGGTTGGACATGGCCTTGTATGTCAGGCACAGATCACCTCTGAGCAGGCGGTATGCGACTGAATAGAGCTGGAGTTTCTTCAGTCGGGCATCGTATGACATATGTTTGAGCCCCTTTATCCTTTTGGTGAGGAACTTTTGGGGTCTTTCCAACTGCTGCAGGTGTCGGGTAAGGTACATTCCGAATGGGGCGTTGTACTCAATCATTGGTCTGATAAGTGAAGAGTACAGGGGTACAATGACCTCTCCTGATCTGGATGTGAATCCCTTCATGATCAGGTGGGCAATGTAGAAGGTCTTCCTAACCACTTTGGCAATGTGAGTGTCAAAGAGAGGTTACTGTCAACTTGGGTCCCCAGGTCCCTGATAACTTCTTCCGTGTTTAATGGATTACCACCTATTTGGTAATTAGGGGTTACCTTGTTTTTCCCAAAGGGTATGACTATACATTTTGGCATTTAGCTTAAGGCCATGGCTCTGGCACCAGTTATCCATTTCTATGAGACCTTTCTGGAGGATGTCTGTGTCTGATGGAGTGTCAATTATGGTGCCCAGTTTGCAGTCATCTGCAAATTTTGTCAGCCACAATCCCCTATGTTTGCCTGCACTTCAGAAAATAAATGCCGAACAAGAGGGGCCCAGGACTGAGCCCTGTGGGACACCGCTGTGACCGGCTTAGAGTCTGACATGGCACCAGCAACTCTAACCCTGTGTGTTCTGTCCTTGAGCCAGTTTGCAACCCATCTTGTGACATATGGGTTTACATCTAAGCTGGTGAGCTTTTCTATGATGCCCGAGTGGGGTATTGTGTCGAATGCTTTTGCTAGGTCAAGGTAGGCTGTGTGAACTGCCTTACCCTCATCAATGGCCTTAGTGACTGTTTCAAAAAGTCGACCAAGTTCAAGAGGCAGGATCTGCCCTTGACAAAGCCAAATTGGGTAGGATCCAGTGTCTGTAGGTCCCCAATGTCTTTATTTATGAGTTCCATTATGATCCTCTCCATAGCTTTGCAGACAAGGCTCATCAAGCTTATGGGGCGGTAATTTCCAGGGTCCGTAGAAGCACCGCCTTTGTGGAGTGGGACCACAGTTGCCGTCGCCATTCTTTGGAGTACGTATCCTGTAGTAAGGCTAAGATTAAACAGCAGCCTTATGTGTGGGTTTAGTTCCTCATTGAGTTAGGTAGCACACAGCCGGGGACACCGTCCGGTCCCATTGATGCTGTGTTTTTGCTTTAGAGAGCAGCTCTCACCTGGGCATCTGAGATGTTTGGGAGGCTAGACTCTGGTGGGATAGATATTTCTCCTTTTGGGGGAGGGAGGGAGAAATTTGCACTGAACCTGTCTGCCAGTATGTTGGCAATGTCTGTGGGTTCAGTGATTTTTTATCATTTTGGACTAATTCTGAGCATATCTGGGAGTTTCCACCCAGGTTTCTAACATAGCTAAAGAAGGCTTTATGATTGTCTTTTGTGTCATTAGCGATTTTTCTCTCAAAGTTGGCCTTGGATGATTTTATGAGTGATCGTAGTTTTTGCTAGTATTGATCAGAGATGCCTTCCCATTTAGGGATTTTGCTCTGTCATGTAGTAGCTTTCTCCTCTTGTTGTAGAGTTTGTTTATGGCTGGAGTCCACCAGACCGGCGCCTGCCTTTGGTGGAAAAGGTCTTGATTTTATTAGGGATTGCTTGATCCATACATTCCTGGAGGTGCTCGTAGAAGGCATTTGTAAGGGTTTCAGCAGCGTGGGTTGTGGTTTCCACTGGCTCGGGGCCTTGAAGGATACCACTCCAGTCTTAAGAAGTGTGAAGTTTGCTTTGAGAAGTTCTTCACTGTGGTCTTTTTGCTGGGGGTTCGGGCGGGATGTGGATCTCCAGTGAGATTAATTTATGGTCTGATCTCACCAATGAGGGATATACTTCCGGTGTGGAGCATTTTGTCCCCATGTTTGTGATGATCAGGTCTAGTATATTTTCTCCTCTTGTGGGAATGGTGACTAGTTGTTCCATAGCATTTGAGTTTATGAACTCAGGAACCTTTGGGCTAGGGTGTTTGGGCTTGAGTAATGTTCCCAGTCTATGTTTGGGTAGTTGAAGTCACCCAATATGATGGTGTTTGGAGAGACATTTATACTCTCAGTGTCTTCAGGAAGGCTGTGTGGGTTTCCTGAGTTTGAGAAGGTGGTCTGTAGCATGTTACAAACTGTAGGGCAGTTTTACCTATGGTTAATTGCACCTGGATGGTCTCCGATGCTTAGTGCATTGCCACTAACCTGGAGGTGTGGGTATCCTTTATGAATATGGATACTCCCCTCCTTTTGTAGTTCGGTCCGGATTCTGGGGCGGAGCATGATATGAGGTATAACCTGATAGTGCTGGGGTGCTCTCAGGAGCCTTGAACCAGGTTTCAGTCACAGCACAAACATCGATGTTCTCCATACTGAGGAGGGCTTGAGGGTGTGCATCTTGAGGTTTAGACTTCTGGCATTGAGCAGTATTACCCTTAGTTTTTCTCCATTTTGTTTTCTAGGGCGGTAGGTTTATCATTTGAGCCTTGCCTAAAAAAGGCACTATGGGAGTGGCAAGAGCCTTTGCCAATATCCGGAAGCCCAGGAGTGACAGGTTCAAGCCGTCCCTTGCGAAGCAGCGTGGCTTGTCAAGCATGTCATCCCAGGCAGGCAGACATTGGATCCCCTTAGAATGACACCAGTAATTAAGCCAATTATTAAAGCTGATCATTTTGTCTCTGTATTGTGGCATCATTCTTGGTGAGGGTAGGATACTGCTCAGGGTCAGGGTCATACCGGCCTGGGCTACATAATCTGAGAGCTCCTCTATGTCTCTTTTCATGTAGTCCAGGGAGGTACGTCTCAGGTCGTTCACACCGGCATGGACAATGACTGAGTCATACTTGTACTTTCTGTGGAGTGACCTGAGTGCTTGTGTTATGTGGCGGATTCTAGCGCCTGACAGGCAGCTAACTGTGATCTTTTCCTTGTTCAGTCTGGTGAGTGGGACGTCAGTGTGTCTGACTATGGAGTCACCTATAACAAGTGTGTCTGGCATTGTGTTTGGCCTTAAGGGCTGTGACTGTTTAGCACACTGACTTTGAGGGCTATGTGTTGCATGTCTTATGTCTTGAGGTGGCAGTTGCTTGGGTGTCTGCTTTGGAGGCCTCTGTAGTTTTGGTAGATTTTTGATCAGTGCCTCCGAGTATGTCTTTGTGTGTTTATGTGTTTGTTTTGCAGTTGTGATAGTTCTATGTGAAACTGGGTTTGTGGTGTGCGTGGTTTCCTTCTCCTCCTGTCTGGTCTTGGCAGTCCTGAGTTGAGAGAGCTCAGCCTCCAGTTTGGCTATATAGTTGCATCTCTCACATGTATTTGTGTTTTGTGGGAGAAGGAGTGGGTTGTCTGTGTACATGAGGCAATTGTAACATTGCCTCAAGATGCCAGATTCACCAGCTGAACAGGAGAGGACGCTAGCAACTGACCCTTCGACATGCTAGAAAAAGTGAAAAAGTTTGCTGTGTAACTGAGTCAGAAGGGACCTATAGGGAAATGGGTACTCAAGGGGATAAAGACACTAATATCTACCAACTGATCCTGACCCTAACCCTAACCCTAAGGTCCGTCACTATCACACACTCACCTGACCCGCGCCCTAACCCTAACTCACTTAAACTGCCCCTAACCCCAATATTTGTCACTATTGCATACATGCCTAACCTGCGCCCTAACCCTAACTCACTTAAACCACCCCTAACCCTAACATAAAACCAACCGCACACTTACCTGAACCCAACGCATGACCCAACACCACAGGGCTAACAATAGCAAAGCCACAATGACGTCAGTATGTCCATTTTGTGTTTTCAGGATTTTGAGTTTCAGGATTTTGGTCTTTCAGGATTTTGGTCTTTCAGTCTATAGTTTTCAGGATTTTGATTTTCAGGCTTATAGTGTTTCAGGCTTCTGATAGGGAACCATATATATATATATATATATATATATATATGTGAGTGTGTGTGTGTGTGTGTGTGTGTGTGTGTGTGTGTGTGTGTGTGTGTGTGTGTGTGTGTGGATGAGTATGTGTCTACCCAAATATGGAACAAAATCTACAAGATTTAGGATCTTTGCTTGGACGTGCTTACATAGGTATTTCTATACCCCAAGCAGACTCCAAAGAAATTTTCCTCAGGTAGACAGCAAATGTTGGAGGTGTGATGGGGAAGAAAGAGGTAACTGGGAACATTTTTTCTGGGAGTGTAATGAGTTGGCAGATTTTAAAGATTCCCAGCAGACTGCTCTGTCAGAGATACTGGGTGAGCAAACTGGTGCAACTAAGGAAATTATTTTTTGAACTGTGACTGTGACTGTATAAAAGATTTTATGTGATATATAATGTTTGCAACAAAAAATATGTCAGTATGGTTTGTTTTCATTTATATAAATGTATGATTGTCTATGTCATAAGTGATAATTCAATAAAGATGTTTCTTGTTTAAAAAAAGACCATGGTCTCCTAATGAGCTTCATCATACAGTCCTGGGTTTGAGTCCCTCAGTCTTTTTTTGCCAGTGTTAACTATAACCAAGTCACTTAATACTCTGCTCCTCAGTTTCCACCCAGATAAAAAAAACAACTAAAATAAAAATAAATATATAATAATAAAATCCTGTTTTTTAAAGTATACTATTTCCGGTGTCAGATTAAGGTGGGTGTGACAGTTATTAAAAGAAGAGGTGGCAAAGCAGTAGAGCTGGTGTGGACTACCATACTAGTGATCATTGGTGTATGTGTTCGGAAAGGAGTCTAACTGAAACAGCAATAGACCAAAGAATGGAATAAAAGTATTAAAAAAGGAAAAGAAACTGTGAGTGGAAAAGAAAATAGTTACAGCCTAGATACATAAGTGTGTTGAAATAAACTTTGGTACTAATGCTGGGATCATTTTCTGTGTGCTGTCTGATTAGCAATCCACACAGCTTAATGCAACTCTGCCCCCTCATTCAATAGAAGACTCCAGGCAAATATAACTCAATATGCATTCACAGACACACACACACACACACACACACACACACACACACACACACACACACACACACACACACACACACACACTCTGGTGCTCTGTGATAAACCTACCCACACACACACACACACACACACACACACACACACACACACACACACACACACACACACTTGGCATTAATGAACTAGTATAGGACCCCTTTAATAAGTAAGAAAAATTTTTTTTGTCAAAATAAACGTTATGTACTTACCATAACACTAGATCTGTTGTCTCTTCTTCCATCCATCTCAGCCTGTGGGTATGTCAGAAATGACTGGATTTGAAGCTGGCCTCTCAGAATCTTCAGCTCAAAAGCTCCACCTCATATCCCATAATGCCCTGCATCCCTAAGACTCCTCAAATCAAATTTTCCTATTATAATAGATTCATACCAACAAGATCCCCCTATTAGGAACAAAGAACACACCACTGGGTTTCATCAAATACTTCAGATTATTCAGCAAGGTTTGCCCGAAGCTGCAGATAACAATGACAATTTAACAGGGAGATGGAGGGAGGGATTGTTGAGATGGGTGGGAGAACACAACATGGATCTTGCATTATGGTAAGTACATTGAAGTTTGTATCCGATTCTGTAATCTCCCCAGTCCAACAGTTGGGTGATACCAGGAGAGAACATTTTACAAAATGGTGGAGCCGAAAAAAGACATGGATCTGGACAGCATGATTAACTTATAATGAGAAATAAAATAGTGAAGATTAGACCACATAGCTGCTGCAAAAATCTTATCCAAGGAAGAGTGGCTAAAAAAGACCACTCAAGAAGCAATCACCCTAGTACAATGGACTTTAGGTTTGAGGGGAAGAGAAAGGCCCTTCAGAAAATAAACAAAAGAAATGCATTCAGAAAGCCATGTAGGCAGGGTCACTTTGGAGACAGGTTTTCCAAGTTTAGCTTTAGAAAAGGACACAATTTATTGTTCTGATTTACTCATGTGTTTGATTTTATCCAAATGGAATCTCAAATGAGAATGGAGGTCTAAACAATGAAGCACATATTCACCTTCATGACTGAAACAGTGAAAGAAAACTGGTAATTGAATCAACTGATTCAAATTAGACTCTGATGCCACCTTAGGAAGAAAGGAAAGGTTTGCCTACAAGGATACTCTGATTTTGTGAAAAACAAGGTATGAGTGTACACTGTACAAAGGTTGTTGTTCAGGAAAAAAAGCTTGTAGTTCAGAAACTCTGCTGGCTGTGGCTGTGTTACTGCAACCAGAAAGAGTATCTTGCATGAGAGGAACTTTAGGTCAACAGTGGTAGAGGGCTCAAAGGGGGCCCAAATCAAAGGTTGAAAAAGGAGGGGCAGATCTCATGGAGGAGTGGGATCTCTCATTGGTGATCTGAGCAAAAAGGTACCCTTCAAAAAGGTTTTGGACAGTCTTACAGAGGCTATTACAATTTGGCTCTGACTGGCATGAAAGTTTGATAAGGCTGCCAGTTGAACCTTAATGGTGGAATAGCTAGAACCAAAATGGAAAAGATCTGCTAAAAAAATCTAAAATACCATATAAAGAGGTTGAGAAAGGATCAGTCCCCTTGAAACTACCCAAATAAAATCTTCACTTGTTAACATACACCTTTCTGCTAGAAAGCTTCTAGAAGAGGAACGAATATGCACAACTCTCTTGGAAAGCTTGAGATCTTGGGCCATTATCAAAACTGGTGGAGCCAAGCAGTCAACCTCAGGGATTTTAGATTCAGGTGAGACTGACATGAAGGATGGGATATCAGATCTAGATCTATGTCCAGGACCCAAGGAAGGTGTTTCAGATGAGGCCACTGGAAGGGGAATCAAATTTGTCAGGGCCAGAAGGGGATAATGAGGATCACTGTCACTCTGCAAAGTGCAGCTCTCTACAGAAACTTGATTATCGGGGGGGGGGGGCAGGGGTAAACATACTGGAAACCAGGGGGCCCAGCATGCAGCAGAGCATCCCATAGTGACTATTACTTGGAAGGGACCATGATAAAGAAGCTGCAGTATTTGGTGTTGAAAGCTGTTGTGAAGAAGTCACCTCAAGGCTGGCTCCAGTAGCTGAAATTCTGTCCCGCCATTGATAGATTGAGGAACCACTTGTAAGGCATCGAAATGCTCCTGCTGAGATTGTCCACTAGAATGTTCCCTGGTAAATGTGCTGCTGTCAGAAAGTGTTGAGAGGAAATTGCCAAACCTTCACAGCTTCTCAACACAAGGAGTAGGATCAGGCTCCCCCTTGTTTATGTACCAAACTACAGACATGTTGTCTGTTTGGATCATTATCAAACCCTTGGGAAGGCAGTCCCAAAAGGCCTGCAATGCTAGAAGGACTGCTCTCATCTCCAATATATTGGTATGCAGATGGGCTTCTTCTGATGGGGACCAAGTACCTTGGGTCATCTTCAAAATATCTACACCCACCCAAGGAGAAAAGTGGCTGTTGTTACAGTGGCTAAAGTTTGAAGAAGAATAAAGGGACAACATAAAGTGACTTGATTGGTTTTCAGCCACCAAGAGATGTGCTGCTGGCAGATCTCATTGAGATGATAGAAGAGTTCATAGGGTGAGTTGCGAAGGATCATTGAGCTGTCAGGGTCCACTGGAGAATCCTCATGAAGAATCTAGCCAAGTGAAACAGGCCAATAGTGGTTGTCATTAGACCAAGTAAGAGAAGTCAGGAAGCTGGTGGCCTCTGCAGAGATAGCACCTTGAAGTCACTGTAAGGATCCAATCATCCAGGTATGGAAATAATTAGAATCAAAACAGTGTAAGAAACTTCTCTGTGTAGAAGAATTTCAGTCCGTATATCTCTAATTAATCACTGTATATTAATCAGATCAGACAATAGTAGTAGAAGTAGCGAACTTAAACTCTTCTTAAGTAAAAAAAATAAATAAATAATAATAATAATAAATATATAATTGTACAGAATTACTAAGTATTCGAAAATAATCCAAGCAAGGCAGGCAGTCTGTTTCCAGTCGAAAATCCTTTAAGTCCTTTATTAAGGATTTTTGACTGGAAACAGACTGCCTGACTTGCTTGGATTACTTTTGAATACTTAGTAATTCTGTACAATTATATATTTTTTATTTATTTTTTTTTTACTTAAGATGAGTTTAAGTTCGCTACTTCTACTACTATTGTTTGATCTGATCAATATACAGTGATTAACTAGAGATATATGGACTGAAAATCTTCCACACAGAGAAGTTTCTTACACTATACTACTTGACTCTTTTAGATTGCTAGATGACCTGAAATTGGATATGGTGAAAAATAAGATAAAAGAAGATACTTTGCTAGTAACACTAGATATTGAGAGTCTTTTTACCAACATCCCCAATGAATATGGTATAAATGCAATAAGAACACATATGTCAGAACTAAAAACAGAACTAAAAATGGATAATGTTGAGACCATGAATATATGTTGTATGTTGGACCTTGTCCTAAACAATAATATTTTTCTCTATGATAATATGGTCTATGCACAAACATGGGGGGTGGCCATGGGCACCCCCTGTGCTAATGCATATGCCAACCTTGTCGTCTATGAGTGGGAAAAGGAATACATCTTTAATGATCCCAGGTTTGATAATGTCGTCTTATACAGACATTTCGTAGACGACATTTTAGTATTGTGGAATGGGGATGAAGCTACTTTAAATTCATTTATTAACTACATGAATAATACCACCTCTTTCTTTAAATTTACTCATGAATTCTCTAAGTCAAATATCAATTTTTTAGATATCACTATTAAGAAAGGCATTAATTGTGAATTAGTAACTACGCTTTATAGAAAATCCTGCTGGAGGAATGGGATTCTCCAATATGATAGCTTACATCCACGTCATATTTTTCAGAATATAGTGAAGAACCAGATGAGCAGGATATTGAGAATATGTAGTGATAAATCAGATGCACTTAAACTAATTAACACTCAGAAGAAATATTTTATGGATAGGGGATATCCATTGAAGTTGATAGATGATGTGATGAAATCTATATTTGATAATGTTATACCCCAGACCATATCATTTAAACCGTATAGAAAAAAGAAAATGGCTCAAAATATAGAATATGATATAAAATATACCAGTGATGTGCAGCATTTAACTAATATAGTGAGAGGAAATTGGAAGATCTTGTTATCAGATATAACAGTTTCAGGAATACTTAGTGAAAAACCAGCCTTTAGATACACCAACTGTATGTACTTAAAAAGGTTGTTATGCAAAGAAAAACTAGATATTGCACCTATTGATATCAGGTCTCAATTAAAAACAGGCACTTTTCCATGTGGAAAGTGTTCGCTCTGTGGATATATCACTAAGAAGTGTGGCTTTAATGTTCCAGGTATTGAGTTAAGCACAAAACCTACTTTTTATGCAACTTGTAACACCAGAAATGTTATTTATTTAGCTACCTGTAATCTCTGTAACAGCTATTACGTGGGGATGACTTCGTGAAGACTTAGAGACCGGATATATAACCACGTTTATGATATAAGAAGAAACAGCTCCACCAATGCATTGGCTATGCATTGTAATATCCATCCTAAACATAGTTTTGTGTTTCAGATTCTGCAAATAATAGATCCCAACAGAAGGGAAGGTGACCATATGAACACCCTGGAAACCTTTGAATTAAGATGGATCTTAAGATTAAAAGCCCATATACCACCTGGCTTAAATACTGTGGTTAATATCCGGCCAGCCTTGCTAGGTCCCACATGATTCATTATATTGTTGCTTTATATTTATATATTTTTATATGAACCAATAATGTATTATACTACATTCAACTCATAAGTAAGATTTCTTTATGAAAATTTTCTGGTTCGTTCTAGGTTGCCTATTATGGATAAGTTTTTTGTGTCTCACACTTCCTGTTTGTTGACTACAATATATATCCTATAAACATCTACTATTGATATTTTCATAATAATGACATGCCATGTTCACATTATGTTCATCACTTTGGTATGTCTGATAGTATATTCAGGCACTTGATTATATAAGGAGCCATCTAAGGAGCTAATTATTGCGTGACTTTGGTTCCCATCTTGATGTTGATATTAACAGAATGGCAATATATATCTTTGTGCAACCTGAAATGCTTGTGCACTTTTTATATAACTACCTTAGTTTTTCAATCAACCCAGTCTTATTGACTGAAATGTAGTTTTTGGCCTTTTAAATTGCTTGACACCATCTTTCTGATAATAACCATTCTACTATGGTTGCTAGTATTTGATATTAATAATACTTATGTATAGCACCATATTTGATATTTGATATTTCTGGTGTCATAACCACTTTATAAAGAAAGAATTTTGGTCAATGCATTCTTTTTCCCTAATCTTGAAAATGTTATTATCTGGTAGATTATGGAATGAGAATTCACTCAGATTGTGGGTCCCGTTCATGCTATTATACACACAGCGCATATTAGTAGTTTTTACATATATATATATATAATTTACCATATTGACAAGATCTATTTTCATTATTTTTATTTTATTTTTACTACTGTAAGCTTTGTGGAGGACATAGCATTTCGAACTCTTATACATAAATTGATATTCATTTGATATATCTACATCTTGTATAATATAATATACACTCCTACCATCCTTATAGCAGATGTTTGTTTTTGATTTATTTAATACACATAGGTGAATCTTGGACCACTCCTAATGTTATTGATTTTCTTTAGTCACTGGGTCTACGTGAGATGAAACAGAATCTATACGCCTTTATGCGTTTTAGTTTAGTTGCTATTACAGTTGCTGTTTTTATTTTATTTTATGCAGTTTGATGAAAGATTATTTAATGTAATCATGATTATTATATTATATTTTATGTTTCAACGTTTTAATGACACATGGCATCATGACCATGTATTTATTAGTATAAAAACAAGAAACATCTATTCTGCTTTTGTTTTCGTTGATCTGAAAACGCGATCTAAAACAACGAAATACCCTGAATCAGCTGCTTTCTATATATGGGCATGACTTCCTTAAGAACGATTAGTGAAGTATATTGATATCAATTATGGATGTTGTCTGCATTTTTTGACGATAATTTGCTTATGATCATTATACTACATTTTATGTTTTAATGTCATAATGACACATGGCATCATGACCATGTATTTATTAGCACAAAAATAAGAAACATCTATTCTGTCTTTGTTTTGTTGACCTGAAAACGCGATTCAAAACAACGAAATACTCTGAATGAGTTATTTTCTAAATATGGGCATGACTTCCTTAAGAATGATTAGTGAAATACATTGATATCAATTATGGATGTTGTCTGCATTTTTGACGATAGTTTGCTTATGAGATCCTAATTTATGAAAAGTCATTAGAAATGAAAATGTTTTAAATGGTGTGTCCAAGTTTTTTGTTGAAATCTAGTTTTATTATGGTAAATTTTGATGAATTTTTCTTAATAATGTGCTGATTCATTTTTAAATTGATTGAATAATTGAAATTAATGTTTTACTATAAAAGGTAGTTAAAACCTTTGTATAATTTGTAACCTGATGAAGCGCAATTTTATTGCGTGAAAGCGCTCGTTCCTGTTTTTATTAATAAATGACTTTTGACTTATTTCGTGGTGGTTTCAAGCAACTTTTCAGCTATAGTCTAGGAAAAGGGAGCACAGCTGGAGAACCTGTGCCAGCCTTCCACAGGAGTGTCTGTGTGGTTATATAAACTCTTTTCAAAGTGTGTGTATGTGTGTGTTTGTGTGTGTGTGTGTGTGTGTGTGTGTGTGTGTGTGTGTGTGTGTGTGTGTGTGTGTGTGTGTGTGTGTCAGCTACTTGGGCAGGGGCATGAAGCACTGGTTGGACAGCGAGGGTGCTGGAGGTTTTAGCTTGCCCACTAGGCTGAGATCTGGACCCTATAGCTGTGCTAGTGGGGAGTCTTATTGGGGACCTGGAGAGCAAGGGAGCGACCAGCCCCAGACTGACTGTGATCTCTGTGTGCTCTTAAGGGAAATTGCACTTTACCGTGTGTATTTGTTATCCTTTCTTCCTATATGAGATGCCCCTCACTGATGTTAGTGGTGAGGACTGAGGTTCCTTGATTGCTGTGCCGGGGCATGGGCATCACATAATTGTTTGGCAGTGGTGGGATATCCACACCACATATTAATTGGTTGGCAAACACTAATTGGCTTGTAGTATTGTGGGAAGACTGAATTCCTGTAGCTTGTGTACAGCGAGCTTTGAAGGTGTTTTGTACTCTAAATCAGCCATGCAGTGAATACTCAGAGTTCAGATCACAATTGTTTTATTTCTTTTGTTAGCTTAGTTAGTCAGGGTGAGCAGGCAACATGTCAGCAGAAGAGTATGGAAAGCTGCAAGGAGCCAGCTGGTGGAGATGTGCCAGGCTAGGGGACTGGTGCATGGAAACCTGACTAAGGCAGACCTGATTGCAGCCTTGGTTACAGCTGCATCAGAAAACAGCAACCAGGAGGACAATCAGACTGGCAGTGGAGATATAATACCCTCAGAGAATGGACAGCTCAACCTTTCTGCAGAGGACTTAAAAAAATCCATCTGTAGCTAAAGAGACTTGAGTTGGAGGCCAGTTGGAAAAGAAGCGGCAGAGGAGGCATGAGAGGGAAATGCTGACTCTACGCCAGAGTCATGGAGGTAATGGGGAGGGGAGTAACTGGACTCCAGAAGCACAAAAGGTCAGTAAATTTCTTCCACGGTTTAAAGAGGGGGATAATTTGATAATTTCATTCATATGTTTGAGAGGGTATGCAAACAGTATAGTGTTGACCAAAGGCTCTGGGTACGGTTCCTGACCCCCTTATTCCATGGTAAAGCTGTAACTGTTTTGTCAAAAATGTCTAACGTTGCATGTTTTGATTATACTGCTGTTAAAAATCACGTGTTGGAATTGTTTAAGGTAACACCTGAAATGTATAGGGAAACGTTTTGTGAGCATAGACGCAAGGCAGCTGAAAGTGTGTGTGAATATGTTGCTGAAATGAGGACTTATTTCCATAGGTGGGTGAGTGGATGTCAGGTCACCATGTTTGAAGGACTGGAAGACCTTTTGGAGAGGGAACAAGCCCTTAGCACTTTGCCTGAAGACATGAGGATCTGGTTAGCTGATAGACAATGTGCTACTTCAGAGGAGTTGGGGAAGAAGGGAGACCTATACCTGGCAAGCAGGGTGGCCTTGCACAGGAAAGGGACCCCCAGTACTGCTCAATGGTCTAAAGGAACCAATGGTGGGCAGCCCAGACTGCCCCAACAGAATCTGCCAGCAGCAGGGGAAGCCACTAGTCCAGGTACACATCCAGGAGCTAGGGTAAAATGTTTTGAATGCAACCAGTGGGGCCATGTGGCATACAGGTGTCCATGGAGGCAAGGTGTGGAACAAAAGGTGAGGAAGCCAGTAAGTGGGAAAGACAAAATGCAAATATTAAGTTGTCTTGGGACAACAAGGGTACCAAACTATAACCATAGGTTATATCCAATTGTAGTGAATGGCAAAGAACCAATTGCCAAGAGAGACACAGCCTCTGCTATAATCACTATAAAGCCTGCAGTGGCTACAGAGGAGCACTACTTGCCTGGGCAGTCTACTCCAGTCAGGGCTTTAGGAGGGATCCCATTCCAAATACCTTTGGCTAGGGTTCACCTTGACTAGGAGGGTGGAAAAGGAAACCAGCAAGTAGGTGTGTTTGAGGATATACCTGCAGATGTCCTGAAAGGGAATGATTTTCATAGTGCAGTACCCTGTGCTTGTGCAGTTACATGCAGTCAGGCTTGGAGACAAACAGGTATGTTTGGTAGCCTGGGGGAGACCCACACAGATTGCATACTTGCAGCCAGGACTGGTGAGGTGGTTACTTCAGGGAGGGAGCTACCCTGTAGCAGTGAGACTGAAGGTGAGCCACAGCTGCTTGGGGGTACTGATGGTCCCTTGGACAGAGTAACTGCAAAGGTAGAGGTGAGTAGTAGTACCCAGGCTGACAGTGAGGCACCACTGTCAGAGGATGCCAGATTTCCTGTGGAAGGGGAGCTGGAAATGGTTACAAGGAGAGAGATGAGACAGGCTCAGGTCTCAGACCCTACATTGCAAGGCCTGAGGCAGGTAGCTAGGGAGGCACCTGATTCTCAAAGAAAGGGGGAATCTGTATACTGGGACAAAGGGTTACTATACAGATAGTGGACCCCTGTGGGAGGGCTAGAAGGTGAGAGAGTACAGCAGTTGGTAGTACCTAGAACCTACCATCTGGTGCTTCTAGCTATAGCACATGATATTCCCTTTGCAAGTCATATGGGCATAAAACGTACAAAGAGGCGTATTATGCAGAACTTCTATTGGCCTGGAATTTCCAGAGATGTAACAGGGTACTGCAGGACCTGTGAGCAGTGCCAAAAGGTAGGCAAGGCAGGAGACAAGGTGAGAGCTCCTTTGATGCCTTTGCCTGTGATTGAGGAGCCATTTCAGAGGGTAGCTATGGATATTGTGGGTCCTCTGAGTGCCACAAGTTCCACAGGGAAAACGTATATCCTAGTGGTAGTGGATTATGCTACATGATACCCTGAGACAGTGGCTTTGTCCTCCATTGAGGCAGAGAAGGTGGCAAATGCTTTTGTAGAGATTTTCAGCAAGGTAGGCTTCCAAAAATAAATACTGACTGACAAAGGTGCCAACTTGATGTCAGACCTGCTGGCTTGTCTGTGGAAGTCCTGTAGGGTGAAGCACATGAAGACCACCCCTACCATCCCCAGACTAATAGTCTTGTTGAGAGGTTAAACTCTGCAAGCAAGTCCATGCTACGGGCATTTGCAGATCAGTTTAAGAGGGGGTGGGACAAATATTTGCCCCATCTGTTGTTTGCTTACAGAGAAGTTTCCCAGGAATCCACAGGTTTTTCACCTTTTGAGTTGCTGTATGGGCATAGGGTGAGGGGACCTCTAGATTTAATTTGAGATGAGTGGGAAGGTGAGTGCGAGTCTCACAAGGAGTCTGTTGTGGCATACGTCCTAAACCTCAGGACAAGGCTCAGGAACTCATGGGCGTGGCTCAGGTTAACCTGGCAGAAGCCCAGCAACAGAAAAAGGTGTGGTATGACAGGAATGCTCGAGCTAGAGAGTATGCTGTGGGGCAGCAGGTAATGGTTCTCATTCCTGTCAGACACAACAAGCTGCAAGCAGCTTGGGAGGGACCTTACAAGTGGTAAGAAAGGTAAGTGATGTTAACTACATGGTGGAACTGCTATACAGAAGGCAGGGGCACAAATTATACCATGTTAACATGACAAAACCTTACAATGATAGGGAGGCCCTTGTGCTGAGCATTTGGAGTGGATTGCAGTTGGAGTCTGAAGAAGATCTGGGGACTGATCTCCTTAGTGAGGCTCAGGCTGACACCTCAGTGGAAGGGGTAGCAATGTCCCAGCAGCTGTCTCCTACCCAGGTTCAAGAAATCCGAGCAGTGTTGCAGGAATTTGGAGACATGTTCACTGGGAAACCAGGGTGCACCCACCTGGGGCAGCACCAGGTGGATACAGGACCCCAAAGGCCTATTAGGCAGGCCCCCTTATAGAGTGCCTGAGAGAGTCAAACAGACTCTGAGGGAGGAGGTACAGGAGATGTTGGAACTAGGGGTGATTCAAGAGTCCAACAGTCCCTGGGCCTCCCCAGTGGTGCTGGTGCCAAAGAAGGATGGCAGCACCAGGTGCGGTGTGGACTACAGAAAATTTGTCACACAGAGTCAGATGCTTACCCCATGCTTAGGACAGATAAGGCCCTAGAGCAGCTAGGTGGGGCTAAGTATCTTACAACCATTGAACTTACCAATGCTTACTGGCAGGTGCCCTTGACTCCCAGTGCTAGAGAGAAGTCATTCTTTGTGACTCCTTTTGGCTTGTATGAGTTCACAAAGATGCCCTTTGGGATGAAGAATGCCCCAATGACTTTCCAGAGGCTGGTAGATCATATCCTAGTAGGAGCAGGAGGGTTTACCCTTGCTTACGTAGGTGATATTGCCATCTACAGCCATTCCTGGCCAGAGTACCTTCAGCATGTCAGGGAGGTGCTGGGCAGACTACAGAGGGCAGGATTGACCATTAAACCAAGCAAATGTCAGGTGGGTATGGCAGAGGTCTCCTACTTAGGACATATTGTGGGGAGTGGTAAGATTAGGCCAAAACCTGCCACAGTGGAAGCCATTCAGGCATGGCCTGCACCTGTTACTAAAAAGCATGTGAGGGCATTTCTAGGGATAGCAGGGTACTACAAAAAGTTTGTCCCCAGTTATAGTACCATAACTGCTCCCCTCACAGATCTGACAAGGAAGAACAGGCCAGATAAGATAGTGTGGACCCCATCATGTGAGCAGGCATTCCAGACGCTTAAAGAAGCTTTGGAAGGACCCCCCATGTTAGCCAGTCCAGATCACAGCAAATAATTTGTTGTGCAGGTGGATGCTTAGAACCATGGGGTGGGGGCTGTACTTAGCCAGATTTCTTCAGAGGGGGAAGTGCACCCAGTGGTTTATCTCAGTCGTAGGCTCCATCCCAGGGAGGAATGCAATGCAGTTGTAGAAAGGAATGTCTAGCTATAGTGTGGGCACTGCAGAAACTTCAGCCTTATCTGTATGGAAGGAAATTCACTGTTATGACAGATTACAACTCCCTAACATGGTTAAACAGAGCCAGCCAGCAAAATGCCAAGTTGTTAAGATGGAGCCTAGGGTTGCAAGCATATGGTATGTCAGTGCAGCACCGCAGTGGGATTAGCAATGCCAATGCAGATGGGCTCTCAAAACACGGACTAGGGTAAGGTATACTCAGATAGACCTATCCCTCTCAAGCAGTATTTCTCAGGGGTCACTTGAAAAACTAGCTTGAGTTCTTCCGGTGGGGGGGGGGTGTGAAGGCTGCCAGCCTAGCCAGATAGAATTGTATAGATAATTCTGTCATCTGTAAATATTAATGTAAACCACAGGCTTGTTGTCTTAAATGGTAAAAATAGTGTTATATGTGGAACTGGAAAAAATGTAACAACAGTGTACTCTGCTGTAAGGAAGCTAAGTCAAGCATTTTATAACTGACTTTGATCTTTAAAGTTGGCTCAAGCCTGTCTAGATGAAGGAATTCTTGCTATTGTTTTAAGGCCAGAGTAATGGCCAGAATTTGCATGCATAAATGTCCTTAATGGCTTTGCTTCCTTACCTGGTGTGAGCTTACTAAAGAATGTAGTTTCTGTTAGCCTGGGAACCCAGGGAAGTGTGAAGAATGATGACCATCCAACTGACCAGCACTGTCTTGCTCTATATGTAAGTTTATCTTAGATTTGTGTTTTCTCTTAGAAATAGCTAGAAACTATACAGATTAGACTAACTGTTTTTCCGTGATGTCAGAACTGTACTACTGAATTATTTTAAGTATTTCTCTGTGACCTCTGAACTCTTGACTAGCACTGTGTAGTAAAAAGTATTGTCTTGTATTTTTATTTATTTATTATTAAATATTTTAAACCCTTTTAACTGCGGCTGTTTTGTGTAGAGATAAGTTAAGCTCTAAGAGTACCTTGCATGTATATAGTGATCCTGTACCAAGTCACTCTAATAAGCCTTGACTGTTTAGCTATACTACCAATTGGGTAATAATATTGCACAGTAATAACTGGACACTCTTTTAAGGGCCTTTGGGTAGCTGATAATTATTAGCTGGGTGGCGGCAGTTATTTCTATCGTATAGTCTGGTAAAAGGGGGCACAGCTGAAGAACCTGTGCCAGCCTTCCCCAGGAGTGTCTGTGTGGCTATATAAACTCTTCTCAGTGTGTGTGTGTGTGTGTGTGTGTGTGTGTGTGTGTGTGTGTGTGTGTGTGTGTGTGTGTGTGTGTGTGAGTGTGTCAGCTACTTAGGCAGGGACACGAAGCACTGGTTGGACAGCGAGGGTGCTGGAGGTTTTAGCTTGCCCACTAGGCTGAGATCTGGACCCTATAGCTGTGCTAGTGGGGAGTCTTATTGGGGACCTGGAGAGCAAGGGAGCGACCAGCCCCAGACTGACTGTGATCTCTGTGTGCTCTTAAGGGAAATTGCACTTTACTTTGAGTATTTCTTATCCTTTCCTCCTATATAAGATGCCCCTCACTGGTGTTAGTGGTGAGGATTGAGGCTTCTTGATTGCAGGGCCAGGGCATGGGTGGCACAGTATGATTACTAAATTTGGAGATGTGCTGAAAAAGAGCGTTTGTTTCTACTTTGTTTCTTATGTCTGAAGCATGTCTAAGAATGCGTTCTTTTAGCGTCCTATTAGTCTTGCCTATATAAAAGGCCTTGCAGAGTGTGCAAGTTACGACATATATAATGTTTTTACTATTGCAGTTTACCCATCCATGATTTTAAGTATTTAAATAGAGAGAGATTTTAGCTATTTCTGCTTGCACTGCATTATATTGATACTGAGGATGTGGCACGTTCGTTTTATGTTTGCAATTGTTTCTTTTGTTCGAACTGCTTTGGTGGAGTGACTTTTTTTTTTACCTGATATTCCCCTGGATTGAGGTCAGTGCCCTTGGTGAGGGATTGTTCAGGGGAATTTAAGTGCTTCCTCTTGTACTGGATCTTCCTATGTACCTCCTGAGGGGAATGTTGGGGGGCAGGGAAACTGCAGGGGACCCGTTGATCTTGGGATGCTCAAAACCTGTAGGTGTGGGTTGTCCCAAGCTCTGCTGATGACACACCGAGACCCTACATGTACATAAAGACTGGGATGGATCCAACACTGGTACAAAGATTCCTGTCTCAGAGTGTGATAGTATCATTTCTACATTGTCAAACATCAATGCAGGCCAGCTGTGGAGGGATCTTCTTTGAGCCACAAATTTAAGAGAGACTCTTGTTCTAGCTGCTCACGCAGCCAGGTCTAAAGTCGAGGCTGGAGCTGAGGTGTTCAGAGCCAAAGAACACAGGGTCAGGGACACATCTGATATCAGAATTGAACTTGACCCTGGGCTCTCAGCTCTAACCCCATAGTTTTTGGACATGCTAAGCTCTGAGAAAATTGGAGTCAAGTATGTCAAGGAACAAGCCAGTGCCAAAGGCAGCCAAGCTGTCAACACCAATGAAGGGGAAATATGGGCTTGTGTTGGAGCCATGGTGAACAGCAATGACATGTGGACAGAAGGAGAAACAACAAGTGTCAAGGCAGAAGGGGGAAGGCCCTCAACCCTCTAGACTGAGGAAGATGGAATAACTTCCAGATCCATCTGGGCCTTCAAGCTGATCCAGATCACACTACTTAATGCTCCTGCAAGACCTCACAGAACTTAAGGAAGCCATGAAAGTATGCTTACTAGGTCATGGTACAAGTTGTAAAATGTCTTAGTTCCAGAAGGGGGAAGCTTGGACCTGAAGAGGGAATTGCTCTGGGGAAAACTCTGGATCCAGAGTAATGGGAATGAATGACTAATGGAGCCAACCAGACAGAGGAGCCATTGAAAGCCATGGGCATGGAATGTTCCATGCTGGAGGAATGGTTGAATGCAAGGCCAGAGCTGAAATAGTAGATTGGTGTCTGTGGACTACCAACTACAGAGACAAAGTCAGCGCCAGAGAAGCCAGGAGCCTGGAGCCTTTTGATCTGGCAAATCTTTCAGGGGAGAGTCCGCTGAACTTTTTTTCTTGATTTCTCTTTCCCTTTAAGGCATTCTTCCTGCCCTTCTTTTTTTTTTCCTTTCCTTTCCTTTCTTGTCCTTGTTTGAGTCCCCGTCTTTCTCCTTTTTTATTCTCCAACAACTTTTTAGAGGGAGAAAAGGATGCAGCTGACAGAGTAGAGACCAGTGAAGCTGGCAACATGCCCCTCAACACAAGTTTGGCTCTCCGATCACCCAGAACTCTGGCTCCAAAGGTCACACAGGCCTGGCAATCAGTATCAAGGTGGGCCACTCCTAGACAATATACACAATGATCATGAGACTGCTGCCCACACCGTATACAGTTTATGAAGCTTGAAGCCTTGTCCATTTACAAGTTAGAAACATTAAACTACAACCACATATAACAAAATTAAACATAAGCAAAAAATACTGAAAATTCTAGCATGAATGAGCACTAGACACTAACCTACAGACTTAAAAATTATTTTATATATATATATATATATATATTTTTTTTTTTTTGAAAGGTCAAAGGCTGAAGAAAAGAGCAAAGCTCACCAGACAGAAAAAGCTGGGAAAGACACACACACACACACACACACACACACACACACACACACACACACACAGAAATCATTTACACAAAATCAAAATGGATTAGAACACTGACTCACAATTTAGAGGGAGAAGTCTCTTAACTAGAAACAACTAGTAACTAATGTTAATGGTAACAGGAGAAGGGAAAGCTAGCAAAAATATATTTGAAAAAATCACTTAGCTGTAGTGCTTCATACAATGTGTCTGACACTGGAAACAGCAAATGAGATGTGAGAAGACTTAGGGGTGCAGGGCATTATGGGAGAGGAGGTAGAGCCTTGATCTGAAGATTCTAAGAGACCAGCTTCATATCTGATGGGATCAGACATACCCAGAAGTTGAGACAGACAAAAAAGACATCAGGCTTTCAGTTTAATACATTTTTCAATGTATATCAAAAAACAGCAAACATCGTAATTGCTAATCCTATGAAGTGGCTCACCAGTTAGCCAAAATATATAAACTTTTATTAGCTAAACTGAGAATCAAAGAACCACACCAAGTCTGCAGATTATTTAAAACACAAAGTAATGAGTTGTTCAACCACAAGGAGAAATATTAACCGTTGTGCTGCCACCTGCTAAATATTTACTCAGATAATTAAAATGAGTGTGTGTGTGTGCAGTCCTTAGGAACGTAGTGTACCATTGGTCACTCTGTGACAAAATGAGATTTCTAAATCTGACATTAAAATATTGCCCAGATTGCTACCTTCATGCATTGCATTCAAGAATAAGAGCTGAATTTTTGCAACTGTTTACATTTAATTTGCAGCATTTTGCACATTACTTGCACAATGGAAAATTAATTCAATATGAAGAAACTGTATACATTTAAAGCTTCAGAACATGTTAAAACTGAATACAATGTTTTAAATTTCATGCTCATGAAACCAAAAGATGAATGTCTTAACCACCTGCTAATCTCTTGTTAAAACTGAATATAATGCCCAGAAGTTCAGGCTCATAAAAACATCTGATGAATGCCCTTGGTTACCACCTTCTCAGGTGTGAAACTGTAATAATCATACCAACGTATTTTAGGCTGAAATAGAATAGGTATTTGAGCATTACTAGACAAAAGGTGGCTTGTAATATGCCATTTTCATTTACTGTCCTATTATTTATTAAGTTTGACTTTTGTGCCTGGATTCCTGAATTCTGTTACTGAGCTTAGAAGTGCCAAACGTATGCATTTTCTGTTAAATTGTTTTAACTATGTTTGTGCTCTTGTAGTTACTTGCATTCTCTTCCCTTGCCTCAGACAAGACTTCTAGTACATATCACATGACTGGGAACCCTTTCAACCATAGGGGCATCACATAAAAACAGAAAATGCAGATAGACCAACTAACAAACACATAAATAAAACCCAAGGCATGGGATTTCATGTCTGTGATACTTTTATGGATGAAAAACTTGCTTCCTCAAATTTACACATGAACTAACTTATTGGCAAATATTTTTGCTTACTCAGCTTCTTACAAGTCCATACCACTCAACCTCTTAGCACAAGAGTTATGGAAAAAGGCAAAAATAATGGTCCTTTTAGCCCAGGAGTTATGGAAAAAGGCAAAAATAATGGTCCTCTTAGCGCAAGAGTTATGGAAAAAGGCAAAAATAATGGTCCTCTTAGCGCAAGAGTTATGGAAAAAGGCAAAAATAATGGTCCTCTTAGCGCAAGAGTTATGGAAAAAGGCAAAAATAATGGTCCTCTTAGCACAAGAGTTATGGAAAAAGGCAAAAATAATGGTCCTCTTAGCACAAGAGTTATGGAAAAAGGCAAAAATAATGGTCCTCTTAGCACAAGAGTTATGGAAAAAGGCAAAACTAATGGTCCTCTTAGCACAAGAGTTATGGAAAAAGGCAAAAATAATGGTGAGGCAAATGCCCGAAATGAGGGATAGATTTTAAATATTCATCTTATAACCTTAGAAAGTTCTTAACAAGAGGTTTTGCATTAGCATGCATTTTTCTGAAGGATATGTAGTCTGAAACTCATCTGTCATTATTTATTGACTTTTATACTTTCCCAGAAAACCATCAATTACTAGAAAAGGGAAATCAAAGTCTAAACCAACTGTATTTGAAGTAGTAAATATTGTAGCAGAGAAAAAAGAACTGGAAGTGGGATCTTTAGTGAAGGGTCGGAGCAAATTACATAGAACAAAAATGGAAGTTGTGGGAACAATACATACAGAATAATGTTTTGAATGAGGAGTACAGTTTAAGGGAAGCTGGATTGGGGATAATTGTATAAAATAATGTATGTTTCTAACTGTGAGCATGTTAACAAGTTTTATTTTATTTTATATAAAGGTGTGTTTGCCTATGCCTTAAGTGATAATTCAATACGTGTTAAAAATGATTTTCCAGAAAAACACTATTTTATAAGGAACAAACCAAATATGAGGCAAAACTCTGGACATTCTATGAAATTTTGGACAGTTAAGAGGTTTGCATAAGAGTAACATAAGAACGTTTAATTAAATGTGCTGATTCAGACCGACCATTTCTGTTAAAACCAACATACATTAGGTAACTGATGCTATGAAGACAGACATACTTCTCAAGTTCCCTGATTTTGTAGAATGTCCCCGATTTTGCATTGTATTCTGCCTGCTCCTTGTATAATTGCTAATTTTTCTGGTAAATTATCGTGGATTTCCCAATTAGCAATGTTAGGCATTGTAATGTTATACTTGTTATTTGCTCAAAAATGCTTTAGATGCAAACTTTCTTTTATTTTAACTTTTTAAGTGAATTACAGTTATACTTAATAAATGGTCCTTTTATTTTTGCCTTTTACCAAAACTCTTGAGAAAAGAAGTGGAAAGTCAGGGAGTTAGCATACTTGTTTAAGATGTCTACCTCATAGACACAAGGTACAGGGTTTGAGTCTTTCCTTTGGAATGGAAAATTTAGCTAGGTTTAAAGAAACCACAAAGGCTCCTCACAAAGAAAATTCAACGTGTTCACCATCTGTCCTATGGGGATTGTTTAAAATCACTGTCACTTTATTCTGTTTCATACAGACTACTCAGAGGTGATCTCTGCCTTGCATATAAGACAATCTCTGACCCTGTTTTATTGGAAATGCTTCATATCCAAAAGTCAGATGGTACACAGATTACTACTAAAGACCTTAACCTGGTATGTGACTTTAATAAAACCTGCTGGAGGGACAAATTTACCTCCCATAGGTTGCCACACCTTTGGAACAGACTTCCACTTCATGTTAAACAGAGCACCTCATTGGCCCTCTTCAAAAGCAATCTGGATGATTGGATAGGTGACCGTTAATTCACCCCCGGGGGTTCCACCTGTATTCCTCTTGGACAGGGGCAATAGGTACTGATCATGGAAATAAAGGTATGAACTTGGCTAAGCTTGTAAGGGCCCTAGGGCCATTAGCCTAGTAACTTCCTATGATGCTATAAACCCATGAACACTATGGACACAAGGAAAGTAGGGTGAAGTGCATTCTTCCCCTAGATCAGAGGACTCATCCTCTTACCTTTAGACTTTACAAAAATAATCAGAGTCGTTTTTTAAAAATATCAGCACTATCAACCACAGAAGTTGACAGAATAAGGTAATGCAAATTAACGCATTTTCTGCAGTAAAAGAAATATATAATTCTAGTTATCGTCATGCAGTGTAAAACAGCATCTTTTCTTCCCTAAGGGCCAGTTTTACTAGGGTTTGGGAGGGAAAGGGCTCTTTATTTAGGTAAGCAAATTTTGAAACAAAATCAAGGCCAGCAGAGTACTAACTCTGAAGAAACTACATTGCCAAACTTTTATTTTATTTTTAGATTCATTTTCCAATATCCACATGCAATTAAAAAGGGAGGGCATGCAATCTGCACAAAATGGGGTTACCACCTGTCCCACTTTGCAAGGGACAAGTCTCTCTTTAGGCAGTTGTGTCCTGCGGGGGAAAAAAAAATAGCAAATGTCCTGAGATTTCAGGACAAACATATTTCCTAAGTTTTCTTTAATAGTTGCATAAAACAGTTATTTTATATATGAAACTTCTATATGTTATGTGAAGTAGCATAAGCAATTCAAATGTTACTAGAATAAGCTTTTGTGTAAAAAAGTAAAGTTCTGTACTATGCACGGCTGTAGATATGTTTTGTCCTGGAAAATTTGACATTTCCACAGAACATGTCACTCTGGGCATTTGAAAAGGTGGCAACCCTAGCACAAAAATGGTGGGCCAGTCTTGATCATCCCAGTACCATTTCAGTGGGTTCCCGAAAGTCATACTCACTGCCCGACTAACGCAGGCACCGCCCACTAAAATAACCAGCCCTTCTTGTAAAATCTCGCGATAAGGTTTGCTTGTACAAAAGTTACTGCGCCGCCGGGAAAAGGGGTGTGAGTCAGTCGGCTAGTAATTTCAGCATTAAGATTTTTGAGGTAATTAAAAAAAAAAAAATTTTATTTTTGGTTGCTGGGGTGTTAAATATTTGTGAGCAGTTTTCCCTGGAAGGTGCGCACTATGTATTTTCTTTTTGTACTATTGTAGTGCCTCTGGATTCATAACAGCATCCCTTACAGTGGATAAACCGGGGAAATGTTAACTACTTCATGATAGCTTTAATTGGAATGTTACCGTATGATAAAGCTATTTACCTACTACAACGTTATGATGAATTGATATGTTAGTTATTGGAGTGATCGGTATGATGAATTGATATAAGTTAATGTTATTGCAGTGATTGTCAGAAATCTTACCAGCAAGTGTGTGATGGACCCGCTCATTTCAGACTAGTGAACGTTTACGGTTCAACACTAGGAGCATTTCTTGTACTTGGGTACTGTTCAGAGGTCTGGAAGTATTTGAACTTCAATAAAGGTGCATTTACTTTTTGTCGTACCGTACGGCAGTGTTTTGTTTGGTCTGTTTTCATCGTTATCTGAAGTAATATGCCTGTATAGGAGTTGCATTTTTAGTCTATCAGGAAACTAGAATGCGCTTTAGTTAGCGGTCTGCATATCTTAACTGTACAGAATTTTGCCCCATTTTGGTCTGTTCCTCATAATTTTTTTTTTACATCACTGGGATGATCTAAGGATTAAAGTCACTAAATAAAACGCATTTGAGTTTCTGACATCCTGCAGAAAATGCACGCTAACACAAATCCTGTTTTAGCAATTTGTTTATAAGAATATTTTAAATATGCCCTTATGTTGTGCCCTTTGTTTCCCTTATGTCAGGCTCTGTTTAGGTTGAGCCTCAACCGTTGAGGGTATGATTGTCTAATAAAACTAGTCGTGTTTTTTGACGTCTTGGCGATAAAACTTGAGTGGAAATCGCCTGTGCTGCTGAAGACTGAAACATTTCTGACATATTTGTATGTTACTTCGCGGTTGTTGGGAGGGATGAATTTCCAGAAATGTCTATACTTTTTGGATTTATAGATTAAGTTTATGGAACACCTTTTTTATTTTTCTGTTTACCTACCAGTTTCTCTTGCCTTCATCTCAATTGTGGGTTGTGGGACCGTAACTCAACTGCGGAATGCTTACTAACGACTAAATTGACGGGTATTTTAAGGCTAAGTATGCTCTCTCAACTCTCTAGATTTGTCTCATTTTTTTGGTCTGATCCTCGTGCAAGCTTTGGGTTTATGGCAAATCCCTGAGGACTGAAGTCCGGCAATGGGGATATTAGAGGTTCAGACTTACCCGTTTTGTATGTATATTTATATAAAAAAAAAAAGCCGGTTTTTTTTTTTTGCACCCTTGTTCTCTAGTTTATGGCTTTGTCCAGATTTCTCGTGTTAAAAGGTTGAGAGGTATGCTTTGCTCTTTTATATGGGGATTGAGTGCTGGCAGAACTAATGCTGTTTAATGTAATGTAGTTTATATAAATCTGTTAATAGGTGTTCAGTTGTCATTTTGATGGTGGAAGAACATTTGCTTGGTCTCCAAATGAATTGGTCACTGTTTTTAGTCTTCAGAATGTCGTTTTGTATTCTGTTTAACAGTTGAGGGGGTTGTTTCTAATAGTTCTGAAATGGTGTCTTATGGTAATGAACCTAAAGAAACACAGTAATGTACAAAAGTAAACTACAATGTTACAACCTGTCTCATAACGACCCAAGTTTGCCACAAGATCATTTTAAATGTTTTGCCTAGAAATACTCACTGTTGAATTTTGTGCTCTGTGCAAGTGGGTTGTAAACTTTAATGACTTACAGACCTTTACCATTTCTCTCATTCAGATAACCTCTACATCCCTTAAAGATGTCTTGTGGGAATGCAAAGATTGGAACTCCTGCACCAGAGTTTCAGGCTACAGCTGTTATTAATGGGGAGTTTAAGGAGATTAAGCTCTCTGATTATAGAGGTGAGAAGGACGAATTGGAAAGTTACATTAACTGTTGTGGATACAGTACAGGCTCTGGTTTATTTTGATTTTTGTAGTGGATTGCATCTGGCACTAACTTGTATAATTACAGGGATGGTGATGCATTTCTGGGAGGTTTTGGCTTTTAGCCTTTGACAAATGTGGGGCTTTTCTGTAGCTTTCATTAGGTCATTAAAAGCTAAGTTCTTGTCTTGTTTTTTTTTTGTTTGTTTTACTTTAGGGAAGTATGTAGTATTTTTCTTCTATCCTTTGGATTTCACATTTGTGTGCCCAACTGAGATTCTTGCCTACAGTGAGCATGCGTCTGAATTCCAGAAGATAAACTGTGAGGTCATTGCCGCTTCTGTAGATTCCCAGTTTTCCCACCTGGCCTGGTAAGGTGCTCTCTTATTTAGCAGAGTTGTAACTAATGGAATATTCTGGTTGGGCCCACTTTTGGGGAACCCTCTAGAGAAACCTGTCTCAATGAACTACAGTTTAACAGTTGTATGTTTTTTGTAATCTGCAGTGTTAAATTGCTTTGCATGTTCACACTGGATATTGGTGGGGGGGTAGAATTTTTATGCTCTAATTCACTGAATACATGAGGTTAGTGAGTGTTCCCATCTTTAAGATGGGAATGCTTTCTTAGACTGGCATGATGGATCTTGAATGCTTTGGCAGGCCCCCCTAGGCCTGCGGATTTCTAATTAGGAAGGTTGAGCACTTGACTACAAAAATGCAGCTGTAGTTTGCTTACTGTGGATGCATCCCAGCACTGGGTGTGGGGTGGAGGCTTGTAATTTCTTTCTCTGCCTTGCTATCTTTGATGCTCAGCTCCCTCAGTCTCCTAATCAGACTGACATCTGTTAACTGGTATGATTGGGTGGGGCAAGTCTGCATATGCAGTGTCATTACATTCAGATGGCAGTACCTGTAACCAGTGCTATGCACAATTATGCAGTTTTATTGCATTCTGCTTAACTTTAGTGTTATTAGGCTTGCTGTTTCACTCTAAGCTTCTGTATTTTGACTTGCAGGATCAACACACCACGAAAAGAAGGTGGTTTGGGTGGTAGTTTGAACATACCTCTGGTAGCTGACCTCACACATTCTATTGCTAAAGAGTATGGTGTGCTGAAGGAGGATGATGGAGTTGCATACAGGTACTAAATATTCTTGAGCATTTTCTAATTTAATTTATCAAAATACACTAGTACTACTAGTAGCATCCAGGGTCGTCTTGGAAGTTTTTTGAACTAGTGATACTAGATGGTGCAAACAGTCACTTCTATGGCATGTATGTTAGTTTTTAAAAAAAAAAAAATTGCAGTCACTTGTCAAGTGAACAGGTAGATGCAGATGTATTCTCTCTTCTAAAATGCTGGACTACAGTCATAACCTGGACCAAAGGGCTGGAAATGTGCAATAGCATATACATGACTGTTTTGCCATGTGTTTTCTGACAGCTGTTTTTAGTAGGTTACAAAATACTGGAAGGCTGCCCCATAGTTGTGGCCAAGTGTTCAAAGTGCAGAGTAACTTTTTTGTGGTAGCTATGATAAATGGTGCAGCCTTTACAATTCTCTCCTGACTTCTCTAATAAAATGGCTTGTCACTAAGCAGGGGGTAGTGTGCATCTGTTGGAAGATGGATTACAAAGTAAGAAGCTGTCTGCATATCCAGTGCAGTACAAGCCATGAATATAATATCCTGTTAACTCCAGAGGAAACCTGATCATAGTCTGCTTGGGATTGCAGTGGTGGAAATTGTTTCAGTGCTTTAGTGCCTTTCCTTTACCTTCCACTTCCACCTGTTTTTTTTTCCCGTGTTTGAGTCTACCTCACCCACCACCTAAGACTCTCAGCCAAACGTTTCTGAAATTCAAACCATAAGACTAGAGCTCTGGGTGTTTCTCACCACCTTCCTGACTTCCAAGTTCATTTCTCCCCTCCTTTCATTGCTGTGGTCTTGTTTTTATATAACCTATTTAAGTGCTTGTAGTATATGGCAGATGCATGTCCACTTTCACTGGAGGCGAAACATTTCCTGCAAGTAAAAGAGCACACTACACTACACAGACCATTATGCTGAGGGACTGAAAGCTGTCTTCCAATGGCTATACTTGGCAACACCTATCCTCTCTACAGCACTTCTGAAAAGTAATGTCACATGTACACCTGGTGAAGCTCATAAGGCAAACTTCCTAATCTTGTCATAGGAGAGTTGCTTACCTGGAGTCCACCTTGTAGTTATCAGTCTGTGGGGAATTAGTCCAGGGAAGCAAGTCTTGAGGTTATCTGAAGGCATTTTTATATGTCTGGCAGGTACTTGCCTAGCATTGAGCATTATTTACCTTAAACTATTACGCCACAGTATGAAAAAAAGATGGACTTCACTAATCGGCTTGATTTCTGGTGTCTTCAGAAGGATTCAATATTTGTCAGCATGGGAGGATATTGTGAACTTGCTTGGCAAAGGGTAGTCTGCGCCAGTCTCCCTAGGCCTCCACATTTGCCAAAACTTAATCCACCCCCCCCCTTAGAGCCTTTATTAGGAAATGCCACACTTGACACTGCTACCAGCCTAGCATATAAAACCAGAAAGACTCAAGTTGTTACTGCTCGGTGTTAAGACCTTAAACGCCATCCTATAAACTGTCCTTGGAGAATATACTTGCTGTTGCCAGCAACAGTTTAAATCTGCAGAAAGTGGCAATACAAGGCTTCAGTGCCTTCCTCATGCTTGGATCCATCAGCTAAGACTCCTCCTTTTGTCCTTGTCTGTGCAATCTATGTTGCCAACAAGCATAACTGCATAAAACATTTATCTACATGCAAAGTCCCATGCTGTCATAGCAAGCTATAGGTCACTGTCTATGTCCCTAGAATGCTGTAGCTCTTCCATAGACCTACTGGAGATGCTGGGACATTGAACAAATTGGCCTAGCCAAGGTGGACTTGTAGACTAGGAAATGCCTCATACTTGTGGCACAGATTCCTGGACTTTTCACTCACCTTTGACCTGAAGTATACACACAGCTGCATACTGGACAGACTGTTTTCCAATATGGGAGAGCACTGATGCAACGCAACCACCTCACTGGTGAGGTTGGAGACCACAAAGACGTTTCCTCTGAAATAAAACTGCTCTTGACATCCTATTCAATTTGAACTTCTCCTCCCAGCCAGAGTTCACGGCAACCTAATTTTAGAGTTTAGACCCTGCACAACCATGTGAATGGCTGTGTAGGGGCTGACTTACTTGCTAGAAGTGAGCCTAAAACACTCCACTGATGGAATCTCAATAGGGTATATAACAAAAGGAGGAGAAACTTCTGGCTGAAATCCGGAAGATCAACTCCATAATAAGGGGTTGTCTAGAAAAGCCAAATGTTTCCCCAAGGCCAGTTAGCCTCCTAGGCTAAAGATTTCCAAATACAGCCTGTTTGGTTTCCAAACCATTTTCATGATCTCTGTAGTGTAGATTTGGCACAAACATGGCACCTGTCTTGGGCAGCTTCTCTGTGTAGTCCTAACAAGGACTAAAGCCACAACTACTACCATTTGAAATGCTTCCTGGAAAAGTCCTTTGTAGTAATGCAGTTATGTCTGCCCTTAGAATTTTTGATTTGCTTCCATTGGGTGTAAGCAACTGACAACAGAATGCATGTCATCATACTTTCCCTCTTGGTTGTAATAAGGTGGCTTGAATCCATGTTCTAAAGCAGCTGATTTGTCATCTGAGGTCCATGCATGCTAATTTAAACTTGGAATTGCACATGGGTGTTCCTGGCACTATTGACAATTTCACCCTACATCTATGTTTAAGAGCGGTATTACTGCCTTGCATGAAAGTGTGTATTGCCACACTCAACTGATTTGTGAAGATTGGGGGGGTATAGCTGTGGCTCCCTGGAATAGCAGAGTGCACTATAACTGGGAAGTCATGGTGGATGTAGTATAGTGGTAGTGACTGGTTTCCTCTTGCCTCTCAGTCTGGAACACTTTGCCTTTTATGAAATCAGTTGTGCTAGAATAGCCAGGTTATGCCCACAAATTAAGGCTGACCACATGTCTTGTCTTAAACCTCACTTTCTAACTGTTATAAAATCAGGATGTTTGTGTGAACTCTTTGGTGGTATGAGCACTCCCATGTTCATATTCGTAGGTGTGCACTAGGCTAATGGCCCTGGCGCCATTACAAGGCTAGCCCATAGGTGTGCACTAGGCTAATGGCCCTGGGGCCATTACAAGGCTAGTCCATAGGATTACCCTGGCATTGTGCCACATGACCTTGCTTCCCAGTGCCTCAACCCCACTGGAGTGAATTTTCTATTTCCTGTCCACTCAGATTTCTCTAATAGGGCCAATGTGGTGCTCTGCTTGACATCTATTCCATAGCATAGTCTCTGGGTTATGAACCTGCCCTTCCAGCATGTTCTCTTCACTGTGGCTAATGGAGGTTGCGGTCTCGAGCATGTGGTGTGGAGGGATTGGGATTTATTTAGATTTAGCATTTCTAACAGAGCTGGGTTGGACATGGCTTTGTAAGTTGAGCAGAGATCACCTCTAAGTAGGCGATGACACAGAATAGTTGCAGTTTTGGGTCTCCATATAGGACAAATGTTTGTCTGGGATCCTTTGTGAGGTACTCTTGCAGCCTCTCCAGTTGCAGGTGTTGTACATGCCAAATGGGGCATTGTACTGTCCCTCTACTCATCCCTCATTAGGTCAATGACCTGTTTCTTCCTGGATACAAAACCCTTGGTAATGAATGAGATGTGCCACATAGGACTTTCTGACCACAGGGACAATGTGGTGGTGAAGAGGTTGCTGTCAACCTGTGTTCCCAGATCTCTTAACTCCTGTGGTCAGATTACTAGACTACTGTCAATGTAGTAATTCATGGAAACCAGTAATTAACAGCACCCAGCTTGCAGTCGTCTGAACTTAAGTCCTGTGTTGGCCTGGATTTCAGAGAAGTAGATTCCAAACTGGAGAGGACCCAGAACCAAACCCTGTGGGACTCTCTCCTCGTGACTGGTTGGCAGTCTGACTTGAGTCTGCTACTTTTTCATGTGGGTTCTACCTGTGCGCCAGTTTGCAACCCCCCTAGTGATACAGGGGTTGATGCCTAGTTTAGTGAGTTTTTTCTATGATTCCTGAGAGGGGAATGGTATCAAAGGGCTTGGCCAGATCATGGTATGCTGTATGAACCACCCTGCCTTCATCCACAGTTCTGGTGACTTGACTCTAAGTTGAGAAGGCGGGCATGATCTACCCTTCACAACAAAACTCTGTGGGACCCAGAGGTTGTAGATTCCTCTATCCTTAGGTCCATGATGCGTTCCATAGCTTTGCATATCAGACTAGTCAGACTAATGGGAGGGATAGTTCCTAGAGTCTGTAGTTGCTCCTTTGTGGAGCGGGATGTAGTGTGCCATTCGGTAGGGACAAAGCCTGAGGTGAGAATGTGATTGAATGGGGCACAGAGGTGAGGTGCCAGTTCACTCAATTCTTGTAGAACACAGCCAGGGATATTGTCAGGTCCCATAGAAGCTGTATTCTTGGCCTTGGACAGTGCGGTCTTAACCTGTGCAGCAGTGATACTGGGTGCCTGAAGTTGGCAATGAGTGCCAGCCAGTATATTGGCAGTGTCTGTTGGCTTAGTATAGGAGGTACCATTGTGCAGTAGCTCTGTGTGAGTTCTGCTGTGGAAATCCTTTACATAACTATAGAAGGCCTTGTGGTTCTGATTTCATAGCTAGCTTTAGAGGATTTGATGAGGGATCTTGAGGCTGTATTTCTAGTCTTGGGGCTTCACCTAGGACTAGGAGAGCGTCTTGGTTCTGTGGGTATGTTTGTACAGTGCGTTGCATGATTTCAATGGTCATGCAACTGCTCCATTTGCATGGGTGTCTTAAGAGTTGGCCACCTCTCTTAGGAGCCCAAAGTTAGTTAGCTTTGGAGAAGTTTTTCATGATTGTTACCTTTTGGGGGGGGGGTGGATTTCCAAGGTGATTAGTTTGTGGTCAGATCTAACCAGGGAGGAGTTTACAGTTGGTGTAGAGCAATTGTCGCCCATGTGTGTCTTTTTTTATTTTAATACATTTTTTGACCGGGTTAGTTCAGCTGGATATATGTCCATTTTCAGCAGAGGCCCGGGGAGATGCAATGTATCTGTAAAAACTGTCATACAATACAAATTACAAGTACATTGCATAATTTAGCAATTACATTTCTGCTTGTATAATCTTAGTATTTATTATTATATTTAGTTATAAAGATATTGATAATGACATTTGATTTCATAAAAGCACACTTTATGGTTAATAGAAAAGCAGCTTGTATATACAAGCATAGTGACAGGCATCCAGAGATAAATTGGGTAATTAGCAGGGTTAGCAAAAGGACATAACCAATGTGATTTAAGGTATAGATTTCAATTTTTTAAAGTAGTGTTGAAGGGAAGGTCAGGTCACTGGGGAATGAGTTCCAGGTTTTTGCCCATGGTATTGGAGAACTGAGTCACCAGCCATATTTGTTTTCCTAGATGTAAAAGTAGCTTGGAGGAGCGTAAGGTTATAGGGGGTGATGAGGTTATGTATTGGGCTGCAGGATCTTGTGGGCAACTGTTAATTGGTTAAATAGTAGTAGATTTGGCAACTCTAACAATCCTAGTTCCAGATCAAGACAGTGATGGGTTCTGAAAGTGGATCCTGTTGCAAATCTGGCTATATTGTAGGAGATGGCCAGCTTGTTCAGGTTTTTAGACAGGTTAATGTGTGTGTGTGTGTGTGTGTGTGTGTGTGTGTGTGTGTGTGTGTGTGTGTGTGTGTGTGTGTGTGTGTGTGTGTGTGTGTGTGTGTGTAGGAGGCATAAAGGAGAGTAGAGTAAGTGGGTACGGGCAATAGTAGCCTTGGCGAATGGGGTCAAAAGGTTTGATTCTGTAGAGGGAGCCTAGCTTATAGTACTGTTACATAGTATCAGTCAATTGGTACCCCCTAGAAGTTTTTTAGTTGAATCGGGAGATATGATAGTACCATTGTTTGGGGAGGCCCTATAGGTGGGAGTGAAGTGTTTTCTTTTTATGATGAGGCAACGGTGTAGAAGCCATTTCTCGACCTACACATTTTGGTGAGGGTCTGATGGGAGAAGTGGCTGAGCAAATTAACGGGGAATCATCTGCGTATTGTATACAGGTAGCTTGAGGTATTGCAGAATGTATGTTAATAAAAAATAGAAAATGGAGAGGTCCTAATAATGAAGCCTTGGACACTGAGGGCAGTGGGGAGGTGCGTAGATAAGTTTGTTACAGATTGCTGCCTATCATTTAAGTAGGATTGGAACCATTGTATAGCCAGCACGTCTAGTGAAGGTTTGAGAAATTGGTTAACTATATTGAAGGCTTATAGAGATGAATAAAGAGGGCAGAGGATAGTGTTGCGAAAAAATTTGTCTCAAGGATAAGAGGGCAGAGGTGGTACTATGAAATGGCCTAAAACCATGTTGGCAGTTGGCTAGTAAGTATCTATTTTAACAGTTGTCTGCAAATGCAATTCTCCACTATTTTTGCCAGGGAAGATAATATAGCTATAGGACTGTAGTTTGGAGTTTCACCCTTATGCAGGGGGGTGTGACTTTCCAGATGGGATAATTCTCTCTAATGGTTCCGTTAGTCAGGATGAAGATGAGATAAGCTATGGCTTCTGCAGCTTTTTGCAGATATTCTGCAGGTAGATCAGCTGAGGGGGTGGTTGGTTTAAGATTAAGGTTACAGACAAGGGATGTAGGGTACAGACAAGGGATGTAGGGACAGGTTGAAGGTGAAATGAGGGGGGTGAGCTAGAAGTAGAGCTAGTCAGATTATAGTAGATTGGCAAGATAGAACGGTTTCATTAGTGTTCTTTGGCAATTTGCTTGGGACTATCATGGTCTGAGCTTAATGGGGTGGGTGTGGAACGACCTGGGTGTTATTAATCCCTGCCCAGAACTTTTGTTTTGATGGATTTGTTGGAGTTGAATGTACAAGCTTCTTTATCCAACAGTGTATCCTTTCTTGGCTGTCTACATTTTAAATTATCTTCAGGGCTTTTAGTAGTACACCACTTGGCCCAGACTTTATTTCTAAGGGGCATTATTTTTGATGTGCTTTTGAGAGCCATTGGGCAGGTTGAATCCTAGTTCCAATGGTACATATTGGTGCATGGTAGTCTAAAATAAAATAGCTAAGAATTTAGTATTTTACTGCTTCCTCCAGAGGTAGGTGTTTTGAGGGCTGACCAATCACATGCCTCAAGTTCTTTTTGGAAAATGTCTGGGTTAAAAAATTTTGTTGCTCCTCCTTGTCCTATAGGTAATTTGGGCTTTGTGTCCATCTGATTATGAAGGTGAGTGGTCACTGGGGAGGGTCCCTACTTTGTAAGTCTGGTGATGGCTAGGCTATGAGAATCCAGTTTTAAGTGCTTTCCTTGTTGGTCCTTGTGGGGGAGGTTGAGTAAAACCATATAGGTTGAGTAGTAGGCTGTTCAGTGGTACAGCTCTTCCAGTTGATATTGGTCAGAGTACTATAGTTTATTGGGGATAGTTGGTGAAAAGCCAGCTAAGGATATCTTCTAGGGTGAGTTATTGCTTGAGGGAAGAAACACTGATAATGGGTGCCTAGGTTGGTACTAGGCTATTGGCCCTAGGGCCTATACAAACCTAGCAATAATTCCCTGGCTATTTCTTCCCACACTTTACTTCCTAGACCCCTGTCTAGTAGGGTGATGTGATCCCTGGGGTGAATTTCCTTTCTCCCATCCAGTCGTCAAGGTTCCTATTTAAGGGGGCCAAAGAGGTGCTCTGCTTGACCTGTATGGGCAGTCTATTCCAGAGTCTCCAGCATGTTTTTTGTGATAAGACTTGGATCCCTGGAGCATGTGGCTTTGAGGGATTGGGATTTCTTAAGTGTAGCATGTCCAACAGCTCTCTGCTTGACATGGCCTTGTATGTTAAGCAGAGATTGCCTCTGGGTGTATGTGATAAATTTGCGACAGTATAGCTGGAGCTAAGGCTGTCAGCATAGGACATCTGCTTTAGGCCTGTGATTCCTCTAGTGGGGTATTTCTGCAGCCTTTCCAGTTGTTGCAGATGTCTTGAGGTACATACCAAATGGGGTGTTTTATTCTGTAGTGGGTCTAATGAGGGATGAGTACAGTGGGACAATTTCTGGATGAAAAGCCCTTGGTGATGAGATGTGCCACAAGATTTCCTGACTGGCAATGTGGTTATCGAAGGTGACTTTAGTGTTTCCAAAGTGGATACGTATACATTTCTTGGCATTAAGCTTGATCCCATGGCTCTGGCACCAAGCATCTTTCTGTAAGGCCCTTTTGTAGATTATCCACATCATTTGGGGATTCAGTAATTGCTCCCAGTTTGCAGACAGTCCCTTAGTGTTGGCCTGTACTTCAGAGAAGTAGATGTCAAATGAGTGGTCCCAGGACTGAACCCTGAGATACTCCACTTGTTATTAGCTGGATTTGGAGTCTGCTATTTTTACAGTGTGGTTTCTGTTAGTAAGCCAGTTGGCAACCCATCGAGTGACTTGGGGATTAATGCCCAGATTAGTAGGTTTATCTGATTCCAGAGTGGGGGTCGTGTCAAAGGCCTTGTCTAGGTCCATATAGGCTGTGTGGACCCCCTTACCCTCTTCCACGGCTCTGGAGACTGATTCGAAGAAGTCAGTCAGGTTCAGGAGATGAGATCAGCCCGTCACAAACCCAATGTCAAGTTCCATGGCCTTTCAGACCAGGCTCGTCAGACTGATGGGGCGGTAGTTCCTGGGATCCAAGGTGGCCCCCCCCCCAATGGGATAACTGTAGCTGTGCACCACTCGGTGGGCATGAAGCCTGAGGTGAGGCTGAGGTGTCGGTTCATTTTGTAGCTCATGTAGTACACAACCTGGTATGTCATCTGGTCCCATGGGTGCTGTTAGCTTTGGAGAGTGCATTGTTTTACTTGTGTGGCTATTGGAAGTCTCTTGGTATTGAGATGGGCAGTTTAGTGGGTGAGTGGGGGGTGAAGTTGGGTTTAGTGGGTGAAGTTTGGCTTGGTGCCAACTTCACCCCCTAAACCCATCTGCCAGGATATTGGTAATATCCTTGGAATCAGTATATCTAATGCCCTTCTGTTGTAGCTCTGAGCAGATCTGAGCATTGCCGTTTAGATTCTTGACAGTTAGAATGCCTTGTGGTTTTCTTTAAAATCTTTGGCAATTTTATTTTCTTATGATATAGATGGATTTAAATTTGAGTTGAATCTTGGGAGATGAGGATTTCAGCATTGGAGGGATTTTTAGAGTCTACAGAGGTTGCCTGTAATCCAGATTTGAATAGGATAGCTACTCCCCCCACCCTTAGCCTTATGGTCTTGTCTATGTTGTATCCTGGCAGAATAACTTTATTGTCTTGTTGCTGGTTTGAGCCATGTTTCAGTGAGACACAGGATGTCAAGTGAATGTACACCCATGAGAGCCTGAGAATTTGGGCCAGGATTAGGCTGTATAAATGTAAGTTTTAGTTTACATATTACATTCTGGAATTTCTAGCTGTTGGGCTCTAATATCTGATGCATTTTGCTGGAAGGTTGTTGTGCAGGGTGTGTTTGTATGGCTTTGAGACTGCTAATGTTGGTGTGGAGGTTTGCTTTGTAGGGTAATGAAGTCCTAGACGGTTAAGATGTTCATAGAATGTGTAGATAAGGTGTAGATAAATAGGTATGAGTGAAAATAAGAGCAGGATAGTCAGGTGAGATGAGTTGTGAATGGCATTGTGGAAGTATATGTAGGGTAGGATGTAGGGGTAAGTAAGGTAGCTTAGTGTTAAAGACTTGAAGCACTTTAAGGAATTGGGACTTGTGATTGGTTGTAAGGATGGGGGTGTGGTTAGGGTGTATAAATGTAGAGATACTAGGGGTGTGTGGGAATTGAGGGTAGGGGAGAAGGGATGTTAGTAATGACCAGGTCAAGGATGTTGCTACCTCTAGTGGGGGTGAGAATGAGTTGGCCCAACATTTCCTAGAATTTAATTCTAATGCCCTGGATGAAGTGTATTGGTACAGGAGTAGTTTTCCCAGTTAATGGAGGGGTAGTTGAAGTCACCCAGTATAAGTTAGGCTGGGTCCTAATCTACAGGGTGCTTAGGAATGTGGAATGTTGAGTGTTGGGATATGGTTGGGGACCTCCAGCAGGCTACAGCCTGAATCGCTGTCTTACCCAATGTTAGCTGCACCTGAAGCATCTCAGAATTTTGTGTTTGCATACCAGTCTGGAGGTATGCACATTCCATATGAATATCAAAACGCCACCGCCTTTGGCGCTTCAGGTAAAGTTCTGGGGGTGAATGAGTTGCAGCCTGGTAGTGCAGTGGTGCTTTCTGTTGCCTTGAGCCAGGGCTCTTGTTATGGCACATGTCTTATGTTCTCCAGTTTAATTGCTTTGAGCAAGTGCAGTTTGAGATTTAGACTGTCATTGAGCAGTATGACCCTCAGATTGCATTTGCTTGTAGATGTTGGTGGTAATTTGGTCTTTGGAACACTGACTAAAAAGGCACTATAGGGGTGGCAATAGCCTTGGCCAGTATCTGGGAAGCCCAGGGGTTAGATGCAGCTCCTCTCTCTGGCAAAGCATCGAGGTCAGTCATGTCATCCCAGGCAGACTTGCTGGATCCCCTTAGAATGACATCGGAAACTTTAACTCCTTTTCTGCTTGTACTGTGGTATCATTCTGGGTGATAGGATGCTGCTACTCCAGGCTAGGGTTATGCCTGCCTGGGCTACATAATCAAATAGCTCCATGTCATGTAGTCCAGGGAGGTGCATCTCTGGTAATTCACACCCACATGGACAATGACAAGTCATTTCTCCTTGGTCAACCTTGTGAGTAGGACATCAGAGTGCCTCACTATCAAGTCATCTATGACTAATGTGCTGGACATGCTGTTTTGCCATAGGGGCTTTGAGTTGCACGTTGTGGAGAGTTGCATGTCTTGTGATTACCTCCAGGTAGAAACACCACCACAACATAACACTAGTCTGCTGTTTGGGTAGATTTTCATCCGAAGGAGAGTGCGTTTTTGTGTGCATGCAGTGCTGGTGTGTGTACTGGAGGGTTGTTTTCCATGTGGTGCAAGTGTTGACCTTCTCTTGCTATTCCTGTCTTGGCTGGAGAGTGTTTGGCTTCCAAGAGATGCACTTGTATATCCAGTGTTGGGCAGTAAGAGGAAAGGGTTGTCTGTGTATGAGGCAGTTGTTACATTGCCTCAGGATGCCGTTCATCAGCTTAATGGGAGAATGCAAATGGACAGGGGACTGAATGTTTAGACCTGCATGGAGGGATGGGCATTGAAGTACTGGAGCGGTTTCCTTGTAGAACACTTAGTGCTGGTAGCAGTTTTTTGTGTTCCAAGTCTAATTTGCTACACTAAGCTGGTAAAAGTGCAGAAGAGGAGAGCACTAATAGATGTAAGGGAAAAATTGAGGGGCAGACTTTGGCGCTGCTCAGAAGCGTACAAACAGTCCTGGATACAGAAAATCTGTATTTAGATTGGACGTTACAGGAAAGGAGGGACAAGCGCAAACGCTGGCTTTTAAAACAAAAGTTGAAAGCTATTGGAAAAACTGCACTGTCAATATACTACAATTTCTGGGCCTACAACCACTGTTTTAGATGGGCTATCTAGTGCTTACCACTCCCACTGAAAGCTAGAAAACTTTCATCCGACACAGGCTTGGGGGGGGCTCAGAAGCTTACAAACAGTCCTGGATACATCAAATCTATTTCTGGACTAGACTAGTTAAGGAAAGGCAGGAAACTAGCTTAGAAAGTGGGGAAGGGAGACAGGAGGAGCAGAAGATAATTCAAGGTTAAACTAGTGGGTTGGCCTTCTCCCAGTCTAGCATTATAGCTCATTCTACCAAATACAAAGAACATTTGAGGAGTGTCCCAGATCAAATTTACAATAGGGGCAGGCAAAGCCACCAAGTATAAGAACAAGATAGCAATAGGAAGGGATGGTGGTAAACTAAATCAGGATACACCCCTTGGCAGGAAATCAGCACAAACATATGTTACAAATGGAGAAAAATTTTCCAGTTAATACCTCACACAGTGAAACTAGCTAGAAAAGATTTAAGTGTGACATCAGGCCCTGAGGTAGACTAATTTAATACAACTGTGCAGATGTCTGCTGCATACTTTAGTTTATGATACAGTAAAGTGCTATAAATATCTAAGCAACTAGTAAAAATAAGCAAAAAATACTACAGGAGTTTTGCTCGGTGCCCTTCCTCCGATTAGCTCTGTGTGAAATGGCAGAAACACTTGCAAGGTTACTTAACGTTGAAACCTGGAAACCTTTAAAAAAAAAGCTCGAAAGAACACTTGTGGCATTAAGCTAGGAAATTGAGCTGAAGAATGGAAAGTGGATTTTTTTTCCAAAGAATGAAAGATTTGTATTGCGTTATAGGGTGTGGTGGTACTTTAAGGGGGTCTACTTCACATTGTCTAAGGCCGACTATATCGAAGCTGATACCGGCACCAGATTAGCGAAAGCAAAACCTCGTTTAAACAAATCTCTAAGGGGAGATTTCCGTTTAGTTCAATGTAGTGCAGTCCAAGTAGGGGTGCAAAGGTAATTTTGTTTTAGGCATTTTTTTAAATCTTTCGATGTTCTGAATTCAATAATATGGTAACTACCATATCGGATTCAATTTTCTGAAACGTCTATCGATATAGATGCCTTTAAGACCTTGCTAGTATCCAAGGTTACTGTGCTGTTAGCTGCCAAAAAAGCAGTTCACTAGAAATGGAAATATAAACTCCAATTTTAAGTAACTTACAGGCTCTTGGATTCTAATATTCTGGAAGAGCTAATACTCCCACTCTATTCTTCACTGCCAACCCTCTCTGCATATTCTATTATGAAGGCATTGTCACCTTACCCTCTTCTGCTTTACTTGCCTTTGCTTACTGCTCCTCTGTTTTCCTAGGGTGAACTCCTCTGTGGCTCATCCCGCTCCATTCGCCCTGCGGGCTCACTCTGCTCCCCTACCCTGCCCCCAAATTCCACCTGCCCCCAGTGGTCCAACTGCCACACCCCTATGCATTAGGACCAACCTCTAACTCTTCCCCTTATATTCTCACTTTACCCCTATCTCCTCCCCCTTAAAGAACCATCACTCATTTACCTTTATCCATTACCCTACCACTCTATCCACAAATATCCCTACATTTAACCACCTTAACCTAAACAAATGGCTCATGGATCCTGTGAACCCTTACCTTTATTACTACTCCTAATTATACTCATCATTCCCCATCTACTTACTCTCTACGAACACCATAGATTCCTAGGACTGCATACCCACATCACACACACCTCTGTCCTTACCCCCAGCTCCACTCCTAGTGTTAGCAACCTCCCCAGCTCAGCTAAGTACTCGGCAGCCATATTTCATAGACTCCATCACATCTCTCAATGTAACCCACTAGCTAGAAAAAATAAGAACCTAATTTTTAAACTTCTACAACTCATCCTAAAAGTTCAGGTCCACTCCCTGTTAGATGGTGATATACACCCGAACCCAGGTCCTACCACTATCACAGCTACACAGCCTGATACACCAACAAATTCAATCACACAGACACTTACCAAGCCCCCCAACTCTCTCCTGATAGCTCATCTTATAGCTCACTTGCATGCCCTTATTGATGTTTATTCCTCTGACATCCTCTGTCTGAAACATGGCTTAATCCATCAATACAAGACGGTGCAGTTCTACCCCCTGGCTATAATATCATAAGACGTGACCGTAACACTAAAGGAGGAGGCATACATAAGAATGGATTACAAGTTAACCTTGTTAGACTCCAAAACTCCACTTTGCAACAATGCAGAAATTCTTCTAACTAAGGTTCAGCTTAACAATGCAGAAATTCTTCTAACTAAGGTTCAGCTTAACAAAAGCAAAGCCATATATCTATCATGTGTTATCTTCCCCCAGGCAATAACATCAACACATTAGAGGTTCTCCTCGGCTGGCTCTAAAGTAACTACCCCCAAGAAACCATTATACTTGGAGATTTTAACATTAACTGGAACTCCTGTATATCTGAGCAGCCTTGTACTCTATCAACTTGTATGGTTTTACCCAAACTATAACATCCCCAACCCACACCAATAAAACTAACAACAAAACTAGTACCCTTGACTGGATACTCACTAATACCCCCCAACTAAACTATAAAACAGGCACCCTCCCTGAGGACATAAGTGATCACTTGCTTACCTATTTAATCAGAACAAAAACTGTCATCCTAAACTCTGCCATCTGTAGAACTATTCACACTACCAAAAATTTTAACCCTGCTCACTTTCAAGCTGAACTAGTCACCTGTGACTGGTCACCCCTGAAATACCTCCCAATAGATAATGCCGTGAAATACTTTAACTCTAAATTTCTTACCATTTTAGACAGCCATGCCCCATTACGCAAAGTTAGAATTAGAACCAAACCGGCACCATGGCTCACCAAAACGACCAAACAAAAAATCCTCCAAAGAAATAAACAATGGGCCAAATGGCGCTCAACAAAAAGCTCCTCAGACCACCTGCAATTCAGAAAGTTTAGAAATGAAACAAAAAAAGCCATATTAGCCGATAAAAGAAACTACTACTACCAACTACAACAAACCAACCAAAATCCCCAAAAATTCTGGCGAGGTATCCATAACCTCCTATACCCTGGATGCTCAAGTACTCCCTCTGGCTCTGATCACAACAATCCCATCCAAATAGCTGACTCATTTAATACTTTTTTCACTGAAACCATACAATCCCTAGCCAACCAGCTATCCCCTAGCATCCCAGGCTCTGTCAACCTTTACCAATAATTCTCATCAATTTCATTTTCAGCCAGTGCCCACTTCACTTATCTGTAACCTCATACAGAAACTTAAACCCACTACTCTCTCTGCTGATAAATTACCTGCAGAATACCTGCAAAAAGCTGCTAGTCATAGCCTACCCCATATTCGTCCTCATTAACAGAACTATTTCTGAAGGATCTATTCCCCCTAATCTGGAAAGTCTTGCATAATTCCCCTGCATAAGGGAGGTAACTCCAGAGTTGTCCAATTATAGGCCCATAGCTATTCTATCTCCTTTGGCAAAAATAATGGAGAAATGTATACACATACAACTGTTAACCTACCTACTATCACAAATTTATTAGCACCCAGTCAACATGGCTTTAGACCATTTCATAGCACCACCTCTGCTCTCTTATCCTTCACTAACCATATTAACAGCAATCGTAATATTGATACTCTATCCTTAGCTGTTGATCTGTCCATAGCATTTGACATGGTGAATCACCACCTCCTTATAGACACTCAAAACCTGTCATTGGACAACCATACTATACAGTGGTTCCTTCCATACCTACATAACAGGCAACAGGCTGTACTATGGGAAAATACTTTATCTTCCCACGTCCCAGTCACTCTAGGGGTCCCACAAGGATCTATATTAGGCCCATTACTCTTCATCTTTACAAATTACCTTCATTCTGTAATTCCTCAAGCTGACTGTATCCAATACGCTGACTACTCCACACTCATATGCGCTGCTGCTTCTCAATCAGAACTTCAGTCACTAACCTAAATGACCTTTAGTACAGTTGAAAACTGGCTCCTACAAAGACGTCTTTTCCTTAACCCCAAAAAACAAAAATGCTACTATTTACCCCCACCCGCAGAACCTCCCCACTTAACTTTACTATTACTTCAAATGATGGAACTATAATATCTCCGGAACCAACCACCAAACTACTCTGGGTACTAATGGATAACAACTTGTCCTTTGAACCTCACATTAACGCCATAAAAATAGTAAACTAGGTTCCCTCTAGAATAAAACCCTTTCTTACACCTCCAGCCAGGGTTACTATTGCTCATACCCACCTCATCTCTACCTTGCTCTATACCTCCCCTATCTATACCAAAATATGTAGAAGTAATCTGAGTAAACTTGCATCCTCCTACAACAATATTGCCAGATTTGCAGCTGGGTCCTCCTATAGAACTCATCACTGTATCAATCTGAATCAGGATGGTTAGAGCTGCCAAATTTAATACTTTTCATTCAATTAATAGTAGCCCATAAGATCCTGTATTTACCTCAAAATACACCCATACTTGCATCCCTAGTCATCCCCTATAATAACCTCAAGACCTTGCGCTCAGCTAATAACCTACTTGTACAAATATCAAAATCCAACAACTTAGCTGGTGACACCTTGTTCTCCAATACAGTAGGTAAAGCCTGGAGCATCCTCCCAAGCCAGCTAACCTCTATCCTCTGTCAAGTTTATTTAAAAGCAAGCTTAAACCCTACCTCAAATCACACTGGCTATGCCCCTGTGTTAACCCAGACTTAAGTACCTAACTTAACTAGACTCCCACAATTCCTAGCCTATCATGATCTTGTGTTCTCACTAATTTTTAGTGAGCTTAACCTTCCTTAGGATTTTTTCTCATGTAAATAAGTATATACTGTGGAATGATCAAACACTTTCATGTAGTATCACAACCTATGTTTAACACTAGAAATCCATCCTTGTTTGCTGTTCTTCTATACTCTATTGATCTCTAGTGTTTTTCTTTTTTAAGTTTTTGTGAGACCTTAGTATCTCTGATCATAAATTACTAGGTGTATCTAATTTTGTAATATGTTATAAAGATTTGTACTATACCATTTCTAATACAAATGTATTAGTCTTATTCATTCCTTTTTTCCTACTAAAATATAAAATATATAATCTTAGGCTTGTACTATAATTGTTAACTTGTGTACCAAATTATACTGTTGTCTTTGTCTTGACCTTTTATGTTGTAATTTGTGGAGCTTTTCTCCCCGGGCCTCCACTGAAAATGGACATGTATCCAGCTGGATTAGCCCGGTCAACAAATGTAAAATAAATAAAATAAAATAATGGAAGCTTTGAAAATAGAAGTGGGATTGTCATGACTAATTTGTGAAATAAACTGAACATTCTGTATTAAAATTGGGTATTTTGTGACTTCACATTGTTAAAATGGAAACATTCCTGTTGTAAAGAGTCTATACATTTCTACTTTGTAGGGGTCTCTTCATTATTGATAAGAAAGGAATAGTTCGTCAAATTACAGTTAATGATCTGCCTGTGGGTCGTAATGTGGAAGAGACGCTGCGATTGGTCAAGGCATTTCAGTACACTGATGAACATGGCGAAGGTAAATGCATCTTGCTGCAGTTCGAACTTTGTGCTCCTCCAAAGAGGTGAACGTATGATTTAACTGTGTGTGGCATAAGATACTTGCAGTTGTGTGCAAAGTTATAGGTAACCTTAGATTTGCCCATGCTACAGGGCATATCTTTACTAGGGTGAATAGGTGTGATGGCGGTTTGGCTGTAGGAAAATACCAGTATGATCCTTTCCTTTACCTACCAAGGACGAATAGTCCCTAAACTTTTCTGAGGCCCTGTGGTGGAGCATCTTTACTAATAAGATGCTTGCGCTGGCCCTGTCATGTACGTCTCAGAAATATGCTGAAACGTACACACTTGTGTAAAGTGCACTCTCTTGCATTCATGTCGCACCTGCCCCACCCACATTGCGTAGTCTGTCCTCTTGATAAGCCAGCTAGTAATGGATGGCTTTTGAAAGAGTTCCCACTTGAAGTGAAGCTACAACTGACTTTCCTTTGCATCCTGGAATGTTTTCTTAAGAATTTTGAAATGAATAATGCCTGTTGTGGGTGAAGGTATTGGTAGATGAATGGGGAGATGGGCTAGCTGGCTTATGTGCTCCTCTTGGAAAGGGGATGATATTTTGAGAACACTAGACAATCTTCCCTTGGGGAGGGGAAGGGATGCTTTATCTAATATAGATCCCACATTGTGGTGTTTTATTTAACTTTGTCTCTCTTCCAAATAGTCTGCCCTGCTGGATGGAATCCTGGAAGTGCAACTATCATCCCAGATGTCCAAAAGTGCAAGGCATTCTTCTCAAAACAACATTAAAGCAGATTCATGGAAATATTGTTTGCATCGACTTCTTGGAACTTGACTGGAATGACTGAATTGACTACTGTTGCCAGCTAAGCACTTGGTGTTTTTTTTCCACCAGGCACTTCCACATTTTCCTCCAAATAAATTTTGTTTTTCAAATGGCATTGAGTTATTGGTGAGTCTGTCAAGTGTGGAGCTTAACCACAAGAGTAATACAGTTAATGAGGAACGAGCATAAAGCAGTTGTAATGCTATGATATGAGTGTAGTAGCCTCCCGTATAGCAAACCTGTGTCAATAGGGCACTTGACCACCAGTTTAATTTGTGGCCTTTAAGTGCATCTGCTTATGGATTTCAGTGGAGTGGTGTAACCTGGTGGCTTAATTTCTAGGATGCCAAGGGACATACCTGTCATGTCCTGGTTACTGACTAATGGCCGCTAGACTTAGGAGGGTGTTTGGGTGTACTAGAGGTGTTGCAGTTGCTAATGTTTGGTCACATTATGTGGTTTTAACTAAAACTGCAGGTTCCTTCCTTGGCACTTGTGTTCCTGTTGCCTTGGATGGAAGAAATACGCAAGATCACATGCCTCCAAACTTCGAACTTGAGTGCTTCAGTAAAAGCTAAGCGTATAAACTTCTCCATAATTTGCTGCTCCTCTTTGGGACTGAATTGATCATTCAGTCCTGGGAAGGCAGTTGTGTTCAACTTTGCTTGCCATATCAGCTCTCCTGTACTAGTTTCCTACTGTCCACCTTTACCATCAGTCTAACTTTTCTGTATTCCAAATTTAAATCTTATTTAAATGCTAAAGTAATTGAGTGTTAACAGCAATCTAGTATCATGGGTGCTAGTATATCTTTCTCAGGCTTCAGTTTTTGATTGTAAAGTCAGCAAGCTTTAACGTGGCCACACCCCACTGCAACAGTAGCACAATTGCTCCTCACTAGGGAGAGGCTGGAAGCTCAGTTCTTGAGCTTGGACATTCTACTATTACAGAAAGCTTAATCGAGTCACTTCTGTTCCCCATGACGTCTTTGTTCTGAAATTATATGAACCAATTCCAATAAAAACATAGATCTCTTTTTTTTTTATGTGCATTCCCTCAAGTCCATTATCACAACTTCTATGAAACAAATTGTAAATTTAATTGCCACTAAATTACTGGGTAAATTTCAGTAGGAAAAGCTTCAAAGTGGTATCTAGGTAATGTTAGCTTCGCAGGCCTTTATTTTAAAACTGGCACAATAGAAACATTGTTTATACCAAATGGAGCTGTGACAACTCCTGATACTCTAGCTTGTCTGCCAAACTCTTTCCTTTCTGAAACGCTTTGCCTAGAATTCCACATCTAAACTTGACAAAGCTCACATTTCACTCAGAATACAGACTTGCTTTCTAGAGACTGTTCTCGTATCCTCTTCTAAAACGAAACTTTGGCATGTCGAACACTTAACAATATATGCAATAGCTTTACTTGCAAGAGGGGAATTGTCTGTAGTCCTAACCCTGTACTTCCCTTTTTATGTAGTTAAATATTTGTAGATACCATATTTTTCCAGAGTGAAAACATGCAACTAAAGTTTGTTGCGAAATCTGAAATTCCCAATTCAGCTCTCATCACTACACTTCTGTGTTTCACCTTCATAAAAAATTGCCTGACCAGTTCATAAAATCCTTGGGGAAAACCAAGACCAGTATACATCTGTAGGCGTTGACTGTCTTGCCATAAATCATTATTCAAGCCTATACATTCTCAGCACTTGTCTGTTAAATGGTGTGTAGGTTGCAATCTGTCAGACACAGCTAAATGGTACATTTGTCTATTTGGGGGGGGGGGGGTTATGTTTATACATCTTGGATAACAAAGATGCTTATCCTGGGAGGTAAGTTGGATATCAACCCTTGTCAAATGATTGTGTAGATTTCTGTATGCTGTATTTACCTGATTTCCTGAACTAAATGAATAAATGTTTTGCAGTGTGAAACATTGGTATATAATCTATACTGTCATGACTAGCCCCCTATTTGGTTTCCTAACTTTCTTGATTTTAACTCGTGTAACAAATTGAACCTCCTGTGTAGCGTTGGATGAGACTTTTGAATATCAAATTCAAATGCTTTTTGAAAGCTAGGATCAATGGGTACAGGAGTAGATAAAAAAAAATTCTATAATGCTAAGTTATCGCCTTTATTACTGTATTGCAGCGCTAAATACAATTTCCTAGTAAATTCCAAAATTGTCCACTGCATCAGACATTCATAAGAATGAACCAGATCCACTTTTGAAATAAAACTGATAAGGAAATGTCCATGTGACCATGTTAAAATCATTATAGGACATTATTCCTCAAATCATTTAAATGTAATCTCCCTCCCTCTTGTATTGCAGATTCCTCCACCTGTAATTCTAAAGTTTGATACTCTGTATTCCAGTTCTCGACTCTGCCCTTCTGTGCGAACCCCGGAGTGTGGGTGTGGGGCACTGTGTAAAGGATTCTCCAGGTTAATTCTTTCCATAGGATTTGTGTGGGGATCATACTCTTTGTTAAATTAGAATTGTTACAATTGTAGTACTGGGTGTTGTACACTAAAACTTTTAACTTGCATATTATGCCTTTTAAAGTTTTAATTGTGTAGAGTTTTATCCTACATCTTTAATCTTTCTATTTTAACATTAATTTACAAACAAAAAACTTGGTTTCAAAACTTTGAAATCCACAATTTTCTTATTGAAGAAATCACTTTCTAAACATTCCTCCCAATTAAGTTCATCTTCAAATCTGTAATTTGCTCACTCATAATTGAGATTTAGAATTTAAGGTATTCTACCAAGTACAGTTGTCTTAATTATACACAATTTTCTTTCCAAATTACCTTGAGTTATTCTAGCTCCATATAATCTGATACTGTAGAATGTTCCAGCAATGTGTCTCAAGTCTGGGAAGCCATACAGGTAAGTTAAAATGTCCATGACTGTAACAGAATTGGATACTGTAAATGCAGGCGTGCAACTGCTCCGTTGTAAACCATGTACATTGAATCATTTGTCACTCCCAAATGTTTGGTCCCTTGTTAAACTTCAGTGGATAAAATACTTCCTTTTGGGAGCAAATGGGTTGTTTCCACTGTAGCCACCAAGTCCTGCCAGTGCTGCCATTACTGTAGTTGCCAATATTAGAATTGATCTTTCTATTAGAGTTCCTGAACCTGGGTTGCTGTACTTTTGAATCTGTCTACCACACTTAAGGTTTCCGTACTTTTAAAGGGCAGAGATCTACTTTTTTTTAGATGCTAACACTTTTTCACTTAAAGGGTTTAAAGTCCATTTAAAACTCTCAATCCAATTAAGCATTACTAAACAGTTTTCACCTTTGTTGCATTGCCTTTTCAAGCTTATCAGATTGACTCATGATTTCCACAAACATTTTAAGAAAATCTGCTAAATGGTATGCTCCTTGAGAGAGGTATCCAGTGAAATATATTTCAGAGATTGCCGAAGACATTGTAAAAAAACACCCTATTTGGTAAGAGGAATTTAATAGTAAAGCTTTAATTCTGCACTAAAAGCACACGAGGGCTGTAGTTCCAGTATAATGCTGGTTGATAAAATTATTGAATTGGAGTACATAAAGGAATTAATACCTCTTCCTTGGGTGAAGAACCCCACTTTGTACAACCAGGTACTTCAAAGACCACCTGGAACAAAAACGGGGGGGGGGGGAGTAGGAAATGTGGAAATCTAAATATTGCCCTTGCACATCAGGGGAAAGCATAGGGTTAGGATTGAATACCAATAGACTAGTTGTAAGGGAAAACTGCTAAAGTAAAGCTACTGTGTATTGCCCAATTTTTTTTTTCTAGTTGGAAAACCGTATTTAGAGGATATATGGATACATTTGATATCTAGAAAATGTGATGTTTTATTCCAGTTAGTAAAATGTGTAGGCTAAGTTTAGATTTGCAATTCTATAAAATTTGCTGGTGGGAGTTGAGAAATGAAGCTGGAGTATAGGGAGCTCTTTTGGCAATTTAAATGCCACAGCTCTGCTGGTTATAATTAAGAGTGGTTTATATTGTACCTGGTTTGAATTAAAGGGTTGTGTAGCTCTGACACATTCCAATTTAAATACTGCTTTGAAACTCTTCTTATTGTTTGTGTATCCCTATTTTTAATTGGGATGGCACTTTAAGAAATTTATATCACTTGAGGTCATTTAAATGGGGGGGGGTGTACTGTTTTCTTGTAGGAACAAAGACGAAAAAATGCTTGACATTCTTTAATCAATAAATTAGTGGGCTGTGCCTAACAACCATTTTGGCTATCTCCAGTTAGCTTAACCATGCCCTGAACGCTTTCTGGATTATTTTCAAATTCATACTTGCAGTGCAAAAGTTGCCACCCATGGCATTGTAAAAAAACAAGGGTCAGTTATTTGTGTGGCTCATGGCTTCTAGACTGGATTTATTTCGTGAAGGAGCACAAATTATGTTCAGTGTTAGTGGAGAGAGAGATTCCACACCTATGGCTAAAATTTGTGATTTAGGTTACTAGTGAATGGGGATGCAAATATACCCCACTTTTAGGTTAAGGAACTGATAGTGACATAAGGCAATGAGATGGTTTGAGAATTCCTTTTATTATAAAAATATAATGTGCATACTAAACTCATTTTTAAACAAATGAGTTTGTTTGATTAGCCACACTTTGTATATACAAAGAACATAAACCGATTTTGGAGAAAATTAATACTTTGAGACAAGTGTGGGTCTTGTAATTAATGCTCTTATTTTAGAAAATTTTGTTTACCTTTAATTCTAGATCATCTTGAGTGAAGGGTAATTTTGCTGCTGTTGTGGTATATGTGGCTATTTGTTCGTGTCCCACTTAAGCAAAATAGTTGTGTCCTGTGTAAATGTACTTTAATATAACCTATAATGTTTAAATTTGGAATATTGCAAGTTTAAGTTGGATGGTAGGGGTGGACAATGGGAAATTCAGAATTGGTATGACAAGGCTGAATGCAACTGCTTTCCCAGGATTAAATGCGCATGTCAGTCAATTTAGCGCTAAAGATGAGCACAACAAAATTATGATGGTAATGGCATGGTTTGGTGTTTTTAATAAACATGCTGAAAGTTTTACATTTTCATATCCTTTCTCTAATGAAAGGAAGTTATCTCAAAGTCCAGAAAGAACTATGAAAGTGCTAAATTTTCAATAAAATGTGTTTTGGCAGTATGATTTCTTCCACCCAAGGTTATGTGAACCCTTACTGTTTTCTTGGTGATGAATTATAACAGGGTTTCATGGGTCCCACTTTCTTTGTAGTTGGATGTTTACATTTTTATTGATAACTCCCTCAGTCATGAAGTGCAAGTAAAATCTAAATTGATTTTGCTGGGTTCATGTTGCATCTTCCCTTTCACACTGAAAGGAACTTCTACACACTCCAAGCCTACCAGCACCACTTTACCAATTTGTTTTCCTAGCCCCGAGTGCCCTCATGGGCAGACTTTTTTTCTCTAGCTATTTCTTGCTTGTAATGCTCTGAGGGCACAGCTGATGAGATTGCAATGCCCTACTCTGTAGTATTTGACTACATTGTCTGATCCGAAAGTCCTGAGAAACCTGAAAAAAAATCTCATGCAGTTTTTTGCAGTGACATTGTATGCTGCATAACTTATGAAGTTCTTAAGGGTAAAGAATAACAAGATTATTCAGCTTTTTAAAACTGAAGCTCAAACTTATCTCCCCCAAGTCAGCAAAAAAATAAAATTTCCTCTTAGTGAAATTGCTTCAGTTATCTGTTTTAATCTTATTTTTATAAATGGTGTAGAATCCATTGTGATTTAAGCTTTAATAGCTTGGACTGTTAAGGCAAAATATAAGGAACTTGTAATTACTTGTTAGTATAAATACTATTGTGACTGCAAGGAGTATGGTTTGTGGCAGATTTCAGCTGCTTTGTGAAGAACTGGGCATTTCAGTGCAAGCTTGCCAAAGAGTAGCTTCACCTGCACGCCTGGGCACATGTTTCTCAAATAAGCTTGTTTGCCTTGGCCTGATATAGTATTTGGGGGAAGGGTGTGTAATGAGTGGAAGCTGCAATGCTTTCCAGTACTGCAGGTATGATTCCATCTGCTGGTCTTGTAGCTGAAACCTTGTCTGAGTATGGTATTGTTGGGCTAGCAGTACAGTTAGTAGTGGGAAGAGGATAGGCTAGGAAGGTGGAAGTAAATGGCTGTGGTTGGCTTTACCTTTTTAGAAGTGCGGTGCAGGGGAGTGTCTAGGCCTGCCTCTGGGAGATGCTTCATTTTGCACTTGTGAAAAGCGGCACATAATCGAGAGCTGCTGCTGCATGTTGGGCCACTGGCTCTAGCAGACTGGTCCACCCACTGCTGCCCACCCCTTAATTGGGCCAACAAGATCTGAAGACCTTAAGGATTTGCCTTGAGGATGGAAGAATTAATGGAGCAAAGTAAGGGTGTTGCTCAATGGCTCCCAGAGCATTGAAAGCCATTAAACTTGGTCTTTGAATGCTAACCACAATGAGCTTGGCTTGTTTCATTTTAATTTTCTCCTCGTTTCACCACTTTAATTAGATAATGCTGGAGTCACTGAACAATTTTGCAAAACTCAACATGGTCCATTTAAGTATGCCTTCATGCCTGGCTTTTCCCATTCCTTCCGAAAGATTTTTTTTTCAACTTGACATACTATAGAAAGCCATATTTATGATAGATTCAAATTAACCTGCTTGAAATTTGGGTGATATCTAAAATGCTGCTGGTACACTTAGAGGCTGGCCTATATGCATTCTTGCTGATAGTGTCATTGGTCCTAATTACAGCTTTAGCTGAGCTATTTGGCATTGTACAATACTGGCCGGTAATGCCTGCAGATTTTAACAGTGATTTATTGATAGATGTTACTTAACATATGGCACATTGCCAGGTTAATAGGCATTTGTTGGATATGTAGAAGGGGAGCTGAGATGTCTGCAAGAGTTTAAGAAAACAATCTTAGTATCATGGGAGTAGTAAGCAGACCTCCACAGTCTCAGAACATCGGCTGCAGAGGCATTTGGCTTTCCACAGTCATCAAGCCTTCTGGGTATGGCTACAAAGGTAATGTGGTATAGCAATATGGCCAACTCAGCAATCTCATATTGAGTCACTCAGCTGATTTCCACCCCCAATCACAGCTAGGTAGCTGTGTAGGAAACTGGTCAGCCAGTCAGGGTCTGATCTTAATGGGTAATGTCTTGTAGAAAAAGAAATGCACACTTCTGAACTGCAGGTAGTGATGTGGCTTAAGTCCTCGTCCTGTGAGTGGAGGTTTTGTCTGATTTAACTTTTGCCTCGAGTTTGATTTTGCTGGTGGAGAAGCTGGGCAGAAAGGATGGGGCTTGCTGCTAACGTAGGCTGCTTATATTAAGTAAACTCTCAGCCTTGGAAGATTTTGACTTCAAGACCTCTTACCTTTGAGAGGGCCCATGGCTGTTGCAGTTGCAAAAACTCCAGAAATGAGCGATGCCTGGTGTGTGTAAAGTTCCTGCAAGAAATGCAGGTAGTGCCTGCCACATGACATTCTGGTCAGTGACTGTTGGAGACTGCTGTAATTATCTGTCACTCCAGTGTCTCAGGATCCAAGAATGAACAGTTCTGTGTAGGATAGGAGCTGGCTTTAAGGGAAAGGAAAAATGGCCTAGTCAGTTTGGACTGATGGGGCAAAATGCTGGTGCATTCCACTGCCCCCTCTAGTCTAGAATTATCACTGATCTGGAAGCCAGTTAGGCAGGAGGGATGGAATTGACGTCTAGTTTGTACATTTAGATGCCTTATTGTGAGTGTAGGCCATACCCAATGGCCTGCCCTAGACGTTACTGGCTAGTCTAGAGCAGAATGTCTGCACCACCTTTAAGGATGCAAGAAAATCCAGCATTACTTTTTTTTGTGGTAAATCAGAGTCAATATTACCAGTTTCATGTTTTCTTTTCAAAAACATGTATGTTAATACAAAACCTATTTTAGTAATTGTCCTTTATTATGGGTCATAGCTCAATTCTTACAAACTTTATTGAATTATCACTTACAACATAGGCGAACTTGTATAAACAATATTAAGATCACATTTACAAAATGCATCACATATATTCTTCTGTACAATATAATCAATCCAACATTGTATAAATTGTTCAGTTTTTACATTTTTTTAAACCTTCCTCTAAAATGTTTTTCTGCATGTATTGCTGCCAAAATTTTTTTGTGTATAATTTGCCCCAACCCAAGATCCCACTTCTGTTTATCTGTTGCAATATTCACTAGTTCAAGTATGGTTGGTTTAGACAGATTTCCATTTTCTAGTAATTGTGTTTTTTTTTTTTTTTTGCAGCCTCCAGAATTAACTTGAGACCTTACTATGTTTAGGCAATTCAGATCCTGTATTGCAGCTCAGACTAATTTCTTTAGTTACACTCTTGCTCACCCAGCATGCCCGACAGAGTACTATGTTGGGAATTAAGTCTGCCAAGACATTACACGTCTGAAAATATATGCACCCAGCTACCTCTTTCTTCCCCATCACATTGCCATTTGCCGGATGGAAAGTTCTTTGGAATCTGCTTGGGGTATAAAAGTACCTTTGCAAGTTGCTTATCTAATTACTCTCCCTTCTCTGATTCCTATAGTTATTGTGAATTATTCTATATGCCCTACTGATTATCCCTTTAACACCAGCTTCTGTTCCAGATTCAACTAATAACCAGTGCAGGTCTTTCACCTAGGATTCTCCTATCCCTTTTTCTTTGGCTATACTCTTGATATCAAACCCTAATTGGGAAGGCAGTCTCTAGACTGCAGTCAAAATGTATTTGTGGCCTCTTCTCATTCTATTACCTTTCTAATTATTTGCTCCCAGTACCTTGGTTCCATTGCCATCTTCCTCCAGTAAATTCTAGCTCCCTCTTAAATATATGTACCCCTATTTGCAGTCATTCCTATTGGCAGAAATTCCATTCCCATGTTATATATTTTATTTTGTCACTTGTTATCCTTGGGGATCTGCATCCAAAATTCCACACCCTACTTATTTCTCTGTTTCGTCATCCCTTTCCACTTTGAACTGTAACTTTAAGCTTGTGTTGTGCGTAAGAGCTTTAACTCCATAACCTTAAACATCCCTTCAAATCTGGTAATCCTAAACCACTTGACTCTTACTCTCTTCCCCTCCCAGATAATGCCCTTCAACTCTCTAATTACTATCCAACTTCTCCTCCTCTGGTTGATAAAAAAATAAGCCTGACCTGTGTATAAAACTAAAGGGACTGGCTTATATCTTGCTATCCAGAGACAAGAACCTCCAGTTTCTCAGTTTTTGTATTCTCTTGATTAGTCTCCTCCCACATACGTTCATAGGCCCAAGGGCCTACATAAGCCTAGCCAGCAAGGTTCCATAGCTTACACCACCCATGAAAGTTATTTTCCTGTGCCACTGTCCAGCAGAGAGAAGTGGGTGCTGGGATGCATTTCCCATTTCCCGTCCACTCATCAAGATTTTTCTTGAGTGCTAATGAAAAGCTTTGCTTGACATAGATGGGTAACTTGGTCCAGTGTATAGGAAGTCTCTGGGACGGGAATCTATCCCTCCAGTGTGTCCTGTTGTGGTGACAAGGTTTAGGTCCCTAGACCATGTAGCTCAGAGGGATTGGGATTTCTTTAGGTGTAGCATGTCCAACAGCTCTGGGTTTGACATAGCTTTATACGTTAGGCAGAGATCACCTCTGAGTAGGTGATGTGCCACAGAGTAAAACTGGAGTTCTTTGAGGCTGTCTGTGTAGGGCATTTGAGGTCAGTAATCTGCTTTGTGAGGTACTTCTGTGGCCTTTCCAGCTGCTGCAGATGTCTTGTGAGATGCATTCCAAAAGGGATGGGTCTAATAGACTAGTAGAGGGGAACAATGACCTCTCTTTTTTTTTCCTGGATGAGAACTCTTTTATGATGTGTGCCACGTAGAAGGACTTACTGACTACTGTGGCGATGTGACTATCAGAATCCTTTTTAACCTATACTCCTATACTTTTGTGACAACAGAGGTACTGCCAGTGCAGCTAGCTGGAATTTTGTAAATTGTCATTTGTAAATATTAACATGATTCATCTAAGATGCTTGTGTTACAAATGTATTAGAGCTATAGGAGATGGTTTGTACAGATGTGTGCTGCAGAGGTGCTGTTTGAAATGTATCCACAGTGTACCCTACGGAACAGGACAGAAATGTACGTTATTGTAACTGTTGAAATGTATAGATTTTAACATAGGAAACAAATACAGGTTAACTTGCAAAAATTCAGATAAATAGCTGACATTAAATTACTTTATGGTTGGGCCATAAAAAGATGTCATTTAGTTTCAGTCAGCAAGTAGAGACAAATGTCTAAAACCAAGGATCTTTCAGTATCGTCTTGGGAAGTGTTTTATTGTTTTGACTTCCATTTGCCAAAGATCTGAGGAAAAGGACTTGTCTGTGTTTTCACAGGTAGTTGCTAAATACTCCGATTCCAGCAGTGGGGGTTTTCATCTGGGATAGTCAGATGACAAGAAATGATGCCATTCTATAAGCTATCCGAGCAGTAATATTTGAGATGTTAATTTGAGAACACTCTGAGAGACTTGTGTTAGCCCTTAGCTGTGGGCTAAAGGAAAACTCCATTATATTCTCTTTACTCACTTCCACTTAAAATGTATTGGATTAAATATTCACATATGCAAAAGTAAGAACACAGCTACACACACACACACATATATATATATATATATATATATATATCAGTAACTTGGATATTGACTGCTTGGTGTAACTATCATTCTAAGCCTTTTAGTTTAAGCACTTGGTCCTCGGACCAGTTTTACATCAAGAAGGTTTGTTGTCTGCACTGTTGTGGCAGGACAGGTAGCTTACATCCTTCTGAGTTGGGCGCTGCTGATTGAGGGCTCAGTGTCTGTAATTCTATAAGTGTATTTCTGGTTAAAGTACTTGGGCTTCAGGCCAGTCATTTTACATTAAGGTTTGTGGTCTTCACCCTTGTAGGAGGAGAGGCTGGACTCTGCCCTTCTGAGCTGGGAATTTCTTACTGAAATTGGTGTGCCTTGTTTGTTGTCGCATAAACTTGATTCAGGCCTTCTGAATCTAGCTTTGTTTTTATAACTTGGGCACTAATCCAGCCTTCTTTTTTGGAGAAGGTTCCCCTGCACCCCAGTGGCAGGAGTGTGCAGTTAGAACTTGCCTGAAGACTACAGGAACAGGGCTCCATTTTGAGATTTTACTGGCTAATTAGGTAATTTGTTTAAAAGCCTTTTCTGATTGCTTGTAGTCATCTAAAGCTGTTTTAAGTGTATTGTTGACTGTAGTAGTTTAAAGCAGTTTTAAGTGTATTTTTTTTTTACTGTTTTTGCCTTACCTTTTAAAAAAAAATTCCTTGTTTCCCACCTTTCTAAGCTAGTATAGTCCAGTTTTCAGGCTAGTGCTGAACTCGGGGCTGTTACAAGTTTCTGAGTTGCCCATACCTTGAATAGGAGGAGGTTTCTCTGCTCATCTGTGAGAGAGGGAGCTTTGAGCAGCCATCTGTCCCTGAAGGAGTGGTTCCAGCCCAGAAGTTAGTAGTTTATAGGCCATTTTGGGCTAATTTCGCTCATTTCCTTGCTGTAAAAACTGCGTTTGCATGGATTTGCATGTCCCGGCAGTGCCGGTTAGCTAGGGCTTGTGAGGTTTCAGCCAGTAACTAGTAGTTTATTGGTCGTTTTGGGCCAGTTTCTAGCTTTTTCCAGCTCCCTGGTATAAAACGCGCGTTAGCGCGGAGCTGCCACTGTTGCACACCTAGGGCAGCGCCGGTTAAGCAGGTTTAAACTATTCGGGCTACCTAAAGTCCACTCTTCAAATTTTCCCTTAAAACTACCTTCCTCGAACTATACTACTGATCAAATCAGCGTATCCAATAACTAAAAAGATCATCTCTACTTGACTCCAAGTAGACTATTCTCTATCTGTTAAACCTAGCACTTGCTCCTACAGTACTTATTACCTTAATACGGCACTCTTGTCATAGATAGTACCCCAAAAAGGCAACCCCCCCCCATTTCTCGGTCACCCACGTCCCCCGGAATCTTTTTAAAGTTTTTGTCTATCCTTCTAGCATGTCGAGGGATCAGTTGCTAGTGTCCTCTCCTGCTCAGCTGGTGAACCTGGGAATATTGAGGCAATGTTACAATTGCCTCATGTACACAGACAACCCTCTCCTCCTCCCACAAAACACAAATACATGCGAGAGATGCAACTATACGGCCAAACTGGAGGCTGAGCTCTCTCAACATAGGACTGGCAAGACCAGTCAGGAGGAGAAGGTTACCACACACACTATAGACCCAGTCTCACATAGTACCATTACAACCTCAAGTCATACACATAAACACACGAAGACATACTCTGAGGCTCTGATCAAAAATCTACCAAAACAGCAGAGGCCACCAAAGCAGACACCCAAGGAACCACCACCTCAGAACACAACACCTGCAACACATAGACCTCAGTCAGAGTGTCAAACAGTCACAGCCCTTAAGGCCAAACACAATGCCAGACACACTAGTCATTGGTGACTCCATAGTCAGACACACTGACGTCCCGCTCACCAGACTGAGTAAGGAGAAGGTCACAGTAAGCTGCCTGTCGGGCGCTAGAATCCGCCACATAACGCAAGCACTCAGGTCTCTCAACAGCAGGTACAAATATGACTCGGTCATTGTCCACGCTGGTGTAAACGACCTGAGACGTACCTCCTTTGACTACATGAAAAGAGACATTGAGGAGCTCTCTGATTATGTAGCCCAGGCAGGTATGACCCTGACCTTGAGCAGTATCCTACCTTCACCAAGAATGATGCCACAATACAGAGATAAGATCAGCTTTAACAATTGGCTTAAACACTGGTGTCATTCAAAGGGGATCCAGTATCTGTCTGCCTGGGATGACATGCTGGACAAGCCACGCTGCTTCAAGGGACGGCTTGCACCTGTCACCCTGGGATTCCGGATATTGGCAAAGGCTCTTGCCACCCCATAGTGCCTTTTTAGGCAAGGCTCAAATTCTAAACCTACCACCCTAGAACACAAAAAGGAAAAAACTAAGGGTAATGCTGCTCAATGCCAGAAGTCTAAATCTCAAAATGCATGCACTCGAGGCCCTTCTCAGTATGGAGAACATCGATGTCTGTGCTGTGACTGAAACCTGGTTCAAGGCTCCTGAGAGCACCCCAGCTATCAGGTTTTACCTCGTATCATGCGTTCGGCCCAAAATCCGGACAATACCAAGAAAGGAGGGGGTATCCATATTCATCAAGGACACCCACACCTCAAGACTGGTGGCAACGCACGATGCATCGGAGACCATCCAGGTGCAATTAACCATAGGCAAGACTGCTCTGCAAATTGTAGCATGTTACAGGCCACCCTCACAAACTCAGGAACCTCACATGGCCTTCCTGAAAACACTAGAGGGATAAATGTATCACCAAACACCATCATACTAGGTGACTTCAATTACCCTAATATAGACTGGGAACACTACTCAAGCCCAAACACCGTAGCCCAAAAGTTCCTGGAATTCATAAACTCAAATGCCATGGAACAACTAGTCACCATCCCCACAAGAGGAGATAACATACTTGATCTCATCATCACGAACATGGGAGCACAATGTTCAACACCGAAGTATACCCCCCACTGGTGAAATCAGATCAGAAACTAATCTCGCTGGAGGTCCGCATCCCACCCCACCTGAAATAAAAAAAGACCACAGTAAAGAACTTCTCAAAAGCCAACTTCACACTTCTAAAGACCAGTGTGGTCTCCTTTCAGGCCCCCGAGCCGGGCGGAAAACAATACTCAAGCCGCTGAATCACTTACAAATGCCTTCTACCAGCACCTGCAGGACTGCATGGATAAGGCAATCCCAAGCAAAACAAAGACTCTTTGTACCAAAGGCAAGCGTCCAGTCTGGTGGACCCCAGCCATAAACAAACTCTACAACAAAAGGAGGAAGCTACTACAAGATAGAGCAAAATCCTTAAAAGGTAAGACACCCTTGATCACTATAAGTAAAAACTAAGAGCTCTCATAAAATCATCCAAAGCAAATTTGAGAAAAATAGCTAAAGATTCAAAAGACAATCATAAGGCCCTTTAGCTATGTTAGAAACCTAGGAGGAAACTCCCAGATATGCTCAGAACTAGTTCAAAATGATGTGAAGATTACTGATCCTACAGACATTGCCAACATACTGGCTGACAGGTTCATTGCAAACTTCTCCCCAAAAGGAGAGATATCTATACCAAATGAGTGCAGCCCCCAAACATCTCCAGCCCAAGTGAGAACTGCTCTCTCCAAAGCAAAAACACAGCATCCATGGGACCTGATGGTGTCCCCGGCTGTGTGCTCCACTTAACTCAACGAGGAATTAAACCCACAGCTAGGACAGCTGTTTAATCAAAGTCTTACCTCTGGATCATTCCAGGAGTGGCACTGCAACTGTGGTCCCACTTCACAAAGGTGGTGCCTCCACAGACCCTGGAAATTACCGCCCATTAGCTTGACAAGCCTTATCTGCAAAGCCATGGAGAGGATCATAATGGACCTCATAAATAAAGACATAGGGAATTTGCAGACTTTGGATCCAACCCAGTTTGGCTTTGTCAAAGGCAGATCATGCCTTTTAAACTTGGTTGACTTTTTGAAACAGTCACCAAAGCCATTGATGAGGGAAAGGCAGTCCATACAGCCTACCTCGATCTGGCTAAGGCCTTGATACAATACCCCACTCGGGTATCATTGAAAAACTCATCAGCTTAAATGTTAACCCATACATCACAAGATGGGTTGCAAACTGGCTGAGTGACAGAACCCACAGGGTCAGAGTTGCTGGCGCCATGTCAGACTCAAAGCCTGTCACAAGTGGTGTCCCACAGGGCTCAGTCCTGGGCCCACTCTTGTTTGGCATCTACTTTTCCAAGTACAAGCAAACACAGGAGGGTTATGGCTGACAAAGTTTGCAGATGACTGCAAACTGGGCCATAGTAGAAAACACATCTGACACAGATATCCTTCAGAAGGGTCTCACAGAAACGGATAACTGGTGCCAGAGCCACGGCCTAAAGTTAAATGCCAAAAATGCATAGTCATACCCTTCGGGAAAAACAAGGTTACCCCTAGCTACCAAATAGGTGGCAATCCACTGAGCACAGAAGAAGTTATCAGGGACCTGGGGACCCAGGTTGATAGTAGTCTGTCATTCGACACCCATGTAGCTAAAGTAGTTAGGAAGACCTTCTACATTGCCCACCTTATCATGAAGGGATTCTCATCTAGATCAAGGGAGGTCATAGTCTCCTTTACTCATCACTCATCAGACCAATGATGGAGTACAATGCCCCATTCGGAATGTATCTGACCCGACACTTGCAGCAGCTGGAGGCCACAAAGTTCCTCACCAAAAGGATAAAGGGTCTCAAAAATCTGTCCTATGCTGCCCGACTGAAAGAACTCCAGCTCTATTCAGTCACCGCTTGCCCAGAGGTGCCCTTTGCCTAACATACAAGGCCATGTCAAACCCGGCTTTGGTGCATATGCTCCACCTCCAAACATCTAGATCTATCAGAGCCACAAGGGGAGACTTAAACCTCGACCACGGCTATTAATAGGATGTGCTGGAGGGATAGATTCATCACCCAAAGACTCCCTATGCTGTGGAACAAAATCCCGGTACATGTGAGGCAGAGCACCTCGCTGGCCCTGTTCAAGAGAAATCTTGACCAATGGATGGGAGATCGCAGATATAACCCAGGGATTACCTCAGTGTCACTGCTCGACAGAGGCACAGCAAAATAATGGGTATAGTTCCCCATACTAAAGGGGTGGCGTAAGCCACAAAACGATGGGCTAGGCTTGTAAATGCCCTCGGGCAGATAGCCTAGTATGAACCTATGAACCTAAATTATTCCTGGCTCCACCAAGTCTTCTCTTCAGTTTTTCCCTTGAAAGTAGTCTAACGCTCCACCTAAGCACTTAAAGCATCCTACAGTCCAGCACTTGCTCAGACCTAATAGGAAGCGCTAATATACCCTGACACTTGATTGCCCAGCAGGACAAGGCTCCTTATTCACCTCTCACCAACCAAGCGATTAAGCAGCTCACCCTACTATTCAAGCATGACCAAAGGGCAATTTCAGGTATACTCTCCCACCCAGCTGGTGAACCTGGGTATCCTGAGGCAATGTTACAACTGCCTCATGTACACAGACAACCCTCTCCTCCTACCACAAAACATTAACATATGCAAGAGATGCAATTCTATAGCTGAATTGGAGGCTAAGCTCTCACTGCCCAAGACGAACAGGCAGTCATGAGGAGAAGGTTAACACTTGCACCACACCTCCAGCCTCACATAAACATACTAAACCAGCACTGGCAAAAAATACACAACACAAAATCATACTCTGAGGCTGTAAATAAAAACCTGCAAAAGCATCGGAGACCTCCAAAGCAGCCACCCAAAAAACCTGCACCTCCCGTCACAAACCAGACAACACAAAACACAAAATCAGTGTGACGCACAATCACAGCCCTTAAGGCGAAATAACATACCTAACACACTAGTAATAGGCGACTCTATAGTCAGGCACACTGACATCCCACTCACTAGGCTGGACAAGAAGGTTACTGTTGGCTGCCTGTCAGGAGCCAGAATCCGCCACATAACACAAGCACTCAGGTCACTCCAGAACAAGTACAAATGTGACTGTCATTGTTCATGTTGGTGTGAATGACCTGAGATGTACCTCTGTTGCCTATGTGAAAAGACACATGGAAGAGCCTCTCTGATCATGTAGCCCAGGCGGGTATGACCCTGACCCCTGAGTAGCATCCTGCCCTTACCAAGAATGATACTGCAATATAAAGAAAAAAATTCAGTTTCAACAATTGTCCAAATGTCTGGTATCATTCATAGGGGATCCAGTGTCTGTGAGCCTGGGACGACATGCTCGACAGGCCTCTTTGCTTCGCAAGAGATGGCTTGAACCTGTCACTCCTAGACTTTCGAATACTGGCCAAGGCTCTTGCTGCCCCATAGTGCCTTTTTTAGGCAAGGCTCTAAAGTCAAACCCACCTCCATTAACAGCACAAATAAAAAAAAAAAAATGAGGGTTATACTACTCAACGCCAGGAGTTTAAATCTCAAAATGCATGCGCACAAAGCACTCCTCAGTATGGAGAACGTCCACATCTGTGCAGTAACTGAAACCTGGTTCAAGGCTCCACAGAGCACCCCAGCACTACCAGGCTACAACTCATTTCGGCCACAGACCATGGACCAAAACACACGAGGGGGTGTATCCATATTTATCAAGGATACCTACACCTCCAGGTTAGTGGCGCAGCATGATACCTCTGAGATCATCCATGTTGCAACTAACATCAGGTAAATCTGCAATGCAAATTGTGGCCTGCTACAGATCACCCTCCCTGACACAGGACCACCACTCCGCCTTTCTGGAGACACTGGAAAATATGAAGGTCCTACCGAACCCTGATATTTGGAGATTTCAGTTACCCTACCGTTATCTGGGAAAACTACTCAAGTACAAACTCAGGTCCAGCGCTTACTGGAATTTATCGACTCAAATGCTTTGCATCATCTGGTAAACTCCCCTACCAGAGGTGAAAACATATTGGACCTGGTCATCCCCAATATGGGCGACAGGTGTTCTGCACCGGAGGTCAACCCATCACTGGTTAGATCAGACCATAAACTAATCACTCTATGTCCACACCACACCACCACCCCCAACCAAGGAAACCACAGTGAAAAACCTTTCTATAGCAAACTTCACCTTACTTAAGACAGAGGTGGTAAGTTTCACAACCCCCACGCTAAAGGATAACAGTGTCCAAGATGTAGGAACCTTTACAAATGCACTCTGAGCACCTACAAGATGCATGGATCGTGCCATCCCTAGCAAAACCAAGACTCACTCCTCTAAGAGAAGGAAACTAGTCTGGTGGACCCCTGCCATAACCAGGCTATACAATAGGAGGAGGAAACTAGTTCAGAAAAAAAGCAAATCCCAAGAAAGAAAGACATCGCTGATCAGCATCAGTAAGAAACTAAGGTCCCTCATAAAATCATCCAAGGCTAGCTACGAAAGAAAAATAGCCAAGGATTCAAAAGATAACTACAAAGCCTTATTTAGCAAAGTCAAGAATCTAAGTGGCAACTCGCAGATATGCTCTGAGCTAGTGCAAAATAGCACAAAATATACTGAACCTACTGATATTGCCAACATCCTGGCAGATTCAGTGAAAACTTCACCCCTCTCACCCCCAAAAGGGCCCACAACAATACCGGAAAAGTGGAGTGTACCGGAAATCACAGACGCACAGGTGAAAACAGCTCTTTCAAAAGCCAAAAAGCACAGCGTCAATGGGGCCAGATGGTGTCCCAGGCTGTGTCTTGCACGAACTACAGAACGAACTAATCCTCCACCTGAACACACTGTTCAACCTCACCCTCTCCACAGACTACGTACCCATAGAATGGTGCACAGCAATGGTTATTCCGCTCCACAAAGGAGGGGCCACAACTGACCCTGGTAACTATTGCCCCATAAGCCTGACTAGCCTGGTCTGCAATACTATGGAGCGCATCATCATGGAACTCATTAACAAAGACATTGGGAACCTCCAAACACTTGATCCAACCCAAACTGATGAAAAAACCACCCTTGCAGGTCCAGCGCCTTTAAACTCCTGGATTCAGATAGATGTGTACAAAGTTCTTTATAATCCACAGGTTATGTTGTAAACAAGAACGCCAATAAACGAAAAAACCCAACTTGACCTAACCCAGTTTGGCTTTAAGGGCAGATCATGCCTACTAACCCTGGTTGACTTCTTCGAGACAGTCACCAAAGCCATAGATGAGGGGAAGGTGGTTCACACAGCCTACCTTGACCTCGTCAAGGCTTTTGACACCATTCCCCACTCGGGAATTATAGAAAAACTCACCAGCCTGAACATAAACCCCCTACGTCATGAGATGGGTTGCCAACTGGCTTACAGACAGAACTCACATGGTAAGAATAGCGGGCTCCAGGTCCGACTCTAAACCAGTCACAAGTGGTGTCCCACAAGGCTCGGTCCTGGGACCCCTACTGTCTGGCACATACTTCTAAGAAGTATAGGAGGACTATGGCTAACCAAGTTCGCCGATGACTGCAAACTGGGAGCCATAATTGACTCTCCGGCTGACATGGTCTTTCTCCAAAAGGGCCTTATTGAGATGGACACCTGGTGTCAAAGTCATGGTCTCAAGCTAAATGCCAAAAGTCATAGTCTTCCCATTTGGGAAAAACAAAACACCCATGAATTACCTCATAGATGGCAGCCCCTTTAATACAGAAGAGGTAATAAGAGATCTGGGGACTCGGGTAGATAGTAATCTCTCCTTTGACAATCATATTGCCAAAGTAGTTAGGAAATCCTTCTATGTAGCCCATCTAATTACTAAAGGGTTCACATCTAGAAATAGAGGTTGTAGTGCCCCTCTACTCGTATAACATTTTTTCAGTTATTTCTAAGTGTAATGGGGATGCTAATGTAAATAGGTGCTCCTGTTTTTCTTTGTATCTTTCTCCCTTTCTCCTTAAGAAACATAGGCACTGCAATGTAAAAAAAATCTGATTAAAAGATGATGACAAAAGAAAAATAAGTGTGCTTTTTCTCATTCTTGCATAGCGGGAAGGACTGGTTTAAGGCCATTAGCTTAATCTAGTAACAGGTTTTGAGAGAAAACAAGTAAATGAAAAAGAATATTAAACATTATAAGGCCGTTTTTCTAGTAAACAGTTTTGTCTGATAGAGAAGTGGCTTAGGGAATTTTTTTCTGAAAGCATTCAAGTGTTTTTAGCTGTGAAAACTATAAAGATAAGACAGAACCAGGCAGCACTTAATAGAACCACAGGCTATACCATGCATCTTAGCGTGGATAATCTTTCTTTTAGGTTAGCTCAAGTCTGAGTGTGTGGCTGTCAGTTTTGAATATTTGTTCCTATTAGGAGGGTAAACCTTAAATATTTGAAGATGTACGTAGTTTTGTATGTTAAGTTTTAGGGGGTATTGAGTGTGTATGTATTTTTGTTTGAGGGTTTTCAGTAAAAAAAAAAAAAGTTCTGTAGGATGTGACATGGGCTGAAATGGAGATGACAAGAAACAACTGTATAAAATATTAACCTGCCAGACACTACATGCATGTGACACAAAAGCTGAAACTAGACATTTAACAAAAAAAGCTGTTGTACATAAAAGTTGGGAATAATATAATCTCTCAAGAATATGATTCTTTCTATAATACAAAAAGAAACAGTGATAAGCTATATTAAAATGTAGAGTGCAAATGGCTGTGCTACAGGAGAGAGACAAAGAATTGAACATGTGAATTTGACAAAGAAAGGTTTTCAGGATGGTTATTCAGCAGAATATCTGGAGCAAAGGAAAAGAGTACGGGAGCTCCAATAATAATAGAAGAGGACAAAATGGACAATAATGGTAGATTTGTAGTACTAAGGGGCTACTGGCAAGGGAGGAGGATTAAACTGGTGTGCATTTATTCCACTGAAAACTGCTACAATGGAGCTTTAGAAAATTCTGGGAGAAATAATCAGCTTTCACCAAGGAGTATTACTTATAGGTGAGGACTGGAATTTGATTTGCAATAGTGAAAATGTATCTGTAGGCACAGAAGGGAAAATATAATAGAGGGCAGATTTTTAAAGACATTTATAAAAAAATATTTGGCATGGAAGATGTGAATTCAGTACTAGGAGTTTGGAGTGAATTCACATATTCCCCAAGACAAAAAAACTGGGCTAACCTAGACAGAATTTACTTTTCACAGGAACACGTGCATTTAATTAAAGGTTTTAATATACACCCAGTAACTATTTTAGATCATGTGCCAGTAATGACTAAAAAACACAAGGTTGTTTGTCTTTTCGGCTTTTTCCTGGTTAGGGGTTGCCACAGTGAAACTCTGGTACGCTAATGATTGGCAGTAGATTTTTATGGTGCCGAGTTGCCAGCCCGACTCCCAACCTTCAATGAAGGCACGCCCATTCACCCATGTCTTTCGAATGCCACTCTACCGCGGGGAGGACATGCAGACTCCACACAGAAGGCACTCCATTCGATAATCAAACAGGATAACCTCTTGCTGTGAGGCAACAACGCTACTGCTGCACCACTGCGGCTTACTGTGCTGTCCCACCTATCTGTTGAAAAGAGAGGAATTTAAGGAATGGGTAGTAGACATTGTTCGGGAGCTATTAGAGAAGATAGAAATTTCTTCTGAAAATATAGCTAGGGAGTTAGGATAAAATTAAAGTGGAGTTTAAAAATAGGGTGGAAATAGGTTAAGTAACAAGAATTATTTAGAGGGACTGACATGTTAAAGTATTGCAAAACAGGGGCAATCTCACACAACAAGAGGAGCAACTGCAGAATGCTAAACAGAAAATAAAGGATTACCTTGATAACATTAATGATTTCAGAAAGATTGCTGTTAAGCAACAGTTTTTAATAACTCTACAGCACAAAAACTTTTAGCACAAAGACTCGGGCAACAGAAAGTAGAAGGGGCTGTCACCAAGCTTAGGGACCCTGTAATAAGGAATATAACAAGCGATCCTGTAGAAATATTTCAGAAATTCTATGGATGTCTGTATAAAGCAGATAAATATGGAGATCAATAAAAAGGTACAAAATGGAAATTTTTATGGAAGAATTAAATATGCCAAGGTTAGAGGTAGAAGGAGGCTTAATTACTAACAGTTTGGATAGGAGGCAATGAGCTAAAAAAAATGGTGACGTATAACCAGTCTACAGGAATAGATGGTATTCTTGTGGAAGTTTGGAAGCTAGGAGGAGAAAAAAAAATTATAAAGATATGGAAGGTTTTTGTTTAACAGTATTTTAATAGGAGAAGTGCCAACATCCTGGAAGAAAGTGGTGGTAGCTGTAGTATCCATAGAGAGTAATGAAGCATCAGTTTGTTTTATGCAGGCCCATTTCAGTACTAAACCACAATTATAAAGTTTATCAATAATGGCTAAAAGAATGGCAAAAGTGATGCCAAAATTGATAGATATGGATCAGTGTGGTTTTGTGGAGGAGAGGCAAACATTTGACAACATTAACAGAATACTGATGGCCCAGAGAGAAGCAAAAAGTAAGAAAATACCACTGTTGTTTGTGGGTCTTGATGCAGAGAAAGCATTTGACAGAATAAGCTGAGACTTTGAGTAGAGCAAGGGAAGCTTTTGCATTCCCTGATAAAATTTGAAGGTTGATTAGGATATAGGTTCATAGGTAGGTACTAGGCTATCAGCCCTAGGGGCCTATACAAGCCTAGCCAAAAAGGTACCCTGGCTTTCGCCACCCAAGAAAATTATTTTCCTGTGCCCCTGTTGAGCACAGCCACAGAGGCGATCCCTGGGGTGAATTTCCTATTTCCCATCCAATCATCAAGATTTTTCTTGGCGTGCTAATGAGGAGCTTTGTTTAATATAGATGGGTAGGTAGTTTGTTCCAGAGTATGAGAAGTCTCTGGGACAGGAATCTATTCCTCCAGCATGTTCTGTTTATTGTGGTGACAAGGTTTGGTCCCTAGAGTGTGTAGCTCTGATGGATTGGGATTCCTTTAAGTGGAGCATGTCCAGCAGTTCTGGGTTTGACATAGCTTTGTATGTTAGGCAGAGATTGCCTCCGAGTAGGCGATATGCGACAGAGTAAAGCGAGAGGGTCTGTGTAGGACATCTGTTTGAGGCCGGTAATCCTCTTTGTGAGGTATTTCTGTGGCCTTTCCAGTTGTAGATGTCTTGTGAGGTACATACCAAAAGGGGTGTGTTGTACTCTGTAATGGGTCTAATGAGTGACGAGTAGAGGTGAACAATTACCTCTTTTTTCCTGAATGAGAAACCTTTTGTGATGGTGTGCCATGTAGAAGGATTTCCTGAATACTGTGGCAACGTGATTATCAAAGGAGAGACTACTGTCCACCTGTATCCCAAGGTCTCATCACACATTCGGTGTTAAGTAGACTACCACCTATGTGGTAGCTCATGGGTACAGAGTTTTTACCAAAGGGGATGACAATGCACTTTTTGGCATTGAGCTTGAGGCCATGGCTTTGACACCAGGCGTCTGTCTCAGTGAGGCCCTTTTGTAGGATGTCCACATCGTTAGGAATTTCAGTTATGGCTCCTAGTTTGCAGCCATCTGCGAACTTCGTTAGCCAAAGACCTTCTGTGTTAGCCTGTACTTCAGAAAAGCAGATACCAAACAGAAGAGGACCCAGGACTGAACCCTGGGATACTACACTTGTCTGGTCGGATTTGGAGTCTGCTACTTTCACAGTGTGGGTTCTGTCAGTGAACCAGTTAGCAACCCATCTTGTGACATAGGGATTTGTACCTAGTTTAGTGAGTTTATCTATAATCCCAGAGTGGGGGTGGTGTCAAAAGCCATGGTGAGATCTGGATAGGCTGTGTGAACCACCTTACCCTCGTCTACGGCTTTGATGACTGCTTCAAAGAAGTCAGTCAGGTTTAGGAGACATGATCTGCCTTTTACAAACCCGAACTGGGTGGGGTCCAGAGTTTGGAGATTACCAATGTTTTTGTTTATAAGTTCCATAATGATACATTCCATGGCCTTGCAGACCAGGCTAATTGGGCGGTAGTTCCTGGGGTCTGTGGTGGCCCCCCTCTTTGTGGAGTGTGATAACCGTCGCTGTGCGCCATTCAGTGGGTGCAAAGCCTGAGGTGAGGCTATGATTGAACATGGTGCTTAGGTGGGGTGCCACTTCATTCTGTAGTTCATAGAACGCAGCCTGGGATGTTGTCAGGTCCCATGGATGCTGTGTTCTTGGCTTTGGAGAGTGTGGTTTTACCTATGCAGCCGTGATTACAGGAACTTTGCATTTTTCTGGTATAAAGATGGGCCCTTTAAGGGGTGAGGGGGATAAAGTCAGCAGTGAACCTATCTGCTAGGATGTTGGCAATATCACTTGGTTCTGTATATTTAGTGCCATTGTGCTGTAACAGAGCAGATCTGAGTGTTGCCATTGAGATTCTTGACATAGCTATAGAATGCTTTGTGGTTGTCTTTAGAATCAGTGGCAATTTTCTTTTCATAACTAGCTTTGGAAGATTTTATGAGGAATCTCAGCTTCTTACTGAGGCTGACCAGGGAGTTCTTCCAGTCATGGGATTTTACTCTTTTTTTTGCAACCGTTTCTTTCTTCTGTTGTAGAGTTTATGACAGACCACCACCAGATTGGCTTCCTTTTTTTGGAGGATAGCATCTTGGTTCTGTTAGGGATAGCACGATCCATGCACTCGTGTAAGTGCTTATAAAGTGCATTTGTGTAGGATTCAGCAGTCATACCTCTATTGTCCGTCTTCATGGGTGTCATGAAGTTTGCCACTTCTGTCTTAAGAAGCGTGAAGTTGGCTTTGGAGAAATTTTTTACGGTGGTTTCCCTAATGGGGGGTAGGGGCGGGATGTGGATGTCTAGGCTGATTAGCTTGTGGTCGGATCTGACCAATGAGGAATTGACCTCTGGTGTGTTCCTGGTGGGGGTGTGTGATCCAAGGCATTGGAATTTATGAATTCCAGAAAACGTTGAGCAAAAGAGTTGGTACATGAGTAGTTTTCCCAGTTAATGGTGGGTGGTTGAAATCGCCCATTAATTAGGATGTTGGGTTGTACCCTAATATTTTCCAGTGTATCAAGAAATGAGAAGTGGGAATCCTGGGGCATGGTGGGGGATCTGTAGCAAGTTACAATTTGGATTGCGGTCTTGCCCAGAGTTAGTTGCACTTGGATAATCTCGAATGCATTATGCTGAGCAGGTAGCGTGGAGATGTGGATATCCTTAATGAATATGGACACGCCTCCACCTTTAGTGTTTCGGTCCAGGTTAGGTGGCCGAAAGGTATGGTATGAATTATAGCCTGGTAATGCAGGGGTGCTGTCTGGAGCCTTGAACCAGGTCTCTGTCACTACACAGATGTCTATGTTCTCCATTTTAAGGAGTGCCTCGAGTGAATGCATTTTGAGATTTAGACGTCTAGCATTACCCTCAGATTTTGCTTGCTTGTACCTGTTACAGTGGTGAATTTGTCATTTGAACCTTGCCTAAAAAGACACTATAGGCATGGCAAGAGCCTTAGCCAGTATCCGGAATCCCAAGAGCGACAGGTGCAGACCATGTCTGGCAAAGCCTTGTGGTCTGTCGATCATGTCATCCAGGCAGACAGATACTGGATCCCCTTAGAATGACACCAAAAGCTTAGCCAATTGTTGAAGTCAATAATTTTGTCCTTGTACTGAGGTATCATTCTGGGTGATGACAGGATGCTACTAGGGGCTAGGGTCATACCTGCCTGGGCTACATGATTGGAGAGCTCCTCCATGTCTCTTTTCATGTAGTCCAGGGAGGTACGTCTCAGGTTTTTTACACCAACATGGACAATGACAGAGCCATATCTGTACTTGTGGCATGACCTGAGTGCTTGCGTTATGTGGCGGATCCTGGCACCCAACAGGCAGCTGACAGTAACTTTCTCCTTGTTTAGCCTGATGAGTTGAACATCAGTGTGCCTGACTATAGAGTCACCTATGACTAGAGTGTTGGGTACGTTGTTATGCCGTATGGGCTGTGGTTGAGTGGCACACTGAGTTTGTGGGCTGTGTGTCATTTGGGTTGTGTTGGGGGGTGGAGGTTGCATGCGTTACTGCTTTGGAGGTCTCTGTTGCTTGAGCAGATTTTTATTGAGAGCCTCCGCGAATGTAATAGTGTGTTTTGTGTTGCTATGTTTGTGTTTTGGTGGTGTAGGTTTTGAGGGACTATGTGATGTGTGGTGTGGTGCAAGGGTTTACCTTCTCCTCTTGACTGTCTAGTCCAGTCTTGGGTGAAGAGAGCTTTACTTCCAGTTTGGCTATATAAGTACATCTCTCACAGGTTGTAGTGTCGAGTGATAGGAGGAGAGGGTTGTCTGTGTACATGAGGCAATTGCTGCATTGCCCCAAGAAGCCCAGATTCATCAGGTAGGCAGGAAGAAAACACAGAGAGCTGACCCTGTTCTAACTGCACATCTTCCCACTAGGGTGCAGGGGAACCTTCTCCAAAAAAGATGTTCTGGATTAGTGTTCAAGTTATACAAACAAAGCTAGATTCAGTAGGTCTGAATTTAGTCTATGCTACAGCAAACAAGGTGTACCAATTTCAGAAAGAAACAGTTCAAATAAGTAGGCACAATAAGCCTTTAACCAGAAAATCCCAGCTCAGAATGGCAGAATCTACCCTCTTCTCCCACAAGAGTGTAGACCACATCTTCTTAATATAAAATAACTGTCCCAAAGCCCAAGTGCTTAAACCAGAACTAATACACTCTTAGAATAACAGACACTAAGCCTTCAATCAGCAACTCCCAACATAGAAGGATGTAAGCTACCTGTCCTGCCACAACAGTGCAGACCACAAACCTTCTTAATGTAAAACAACTGCTCTGAAGCCCAAGTGCTTCAACCAAAGGCTTAGAATAACAGTTACAATTGAATCAGGCTACTAACAAGCAGTAATAAATGCAGCAGAATAAATGCAATAAAGTAGGAAGAAACAAATACAGTAAAAGCAGATGAATAAAGTGCATTTTTTAATATAACAATAGAAAACCAGCAAACTGATTTAAACAAATTACCCAATTAACCAGTAAAAAAAGCTCAAAACTGAGCCCTGGTCTAGCAGTCTTCAATCAGACAAGTTCTAACTGCACACTCTTGCCAGTAGGGTGCAGGGGAACCTTTTCCAAAAAAGATGGCCTGGATTAGTGCTCAAGTTATACAAACAAAGCTAGATTCAGCATGCCTGACTCTAGTCTATGCTACAGCAAACAAGGCACACCGATTTCAGAAAGAAACACTTCAAATACTGAAACTAAGTGGAAATTCCTTAAGATTCCAAGAGTAGGATGTTATTTCTTACACTTATTTCACTGAACTGCACTTCTTAAACGCTCATAATTGTGCTATGCAGTTGATCTGCTACATTTTGCACTGTTATAAAGCTTGTTTTATTGTTTCACTGTATTTATGTACTGTTTTATACTGTTTTAACTGTATTTGTCATTGCTAGATACTGTTTCATTACTCTAATTGCATGTTTACTGAATTACTTAACTGTAAACTGCTTTTTCATACTGAGAGTTGTATTTTCTGTTTGTGAGTACTCTATCCGAGCTTTTCTGTGCATTTTTTAGATTTCTGTGTTCTACAGCTAGTAACTGTAATAGTGTGTATTACTATAATTGTCTGTTTACAGTTAAAAGCATTCTCTAGAGTCTGCTTGCTCCATGATCCATTTAAAACTTTAATTTAGTGGTTACAGCTAGGAACTGTAATAGTGTGCATTACCACAATTGCATTTGTGTTTAATTTACTAAATTGTAAACTGCTTTTTCATACTGAGACTTGTATTTTCTCATTGTGAGTGTTCTTTCTATGCTTTTAAAGTGAGGTTTCTGTGTTCTGCTCAGGTGGCATAATCTTGATAGAGGCCTGGTAGTTTTGATTGAGTTTCCTGTGTTTCTAGCAGCCATTTTCTGCTGATAGTCTGTCCTCATTATTATTGAGAGTAACAAGGCCTCCTGACCTTCTGTAGTATGAGTGATTGGGTAATAGCAGGAGCTGAGTAGTAATTTGATCTTCTAACTCTTCCATCCTTACTGGTATATAAACCCTGTGTCTTGAAAAGGTTGTGCTTGTATTTATCAGGCTGTGGATTGTATTTCATTACTGAAACTAAGTGGAAATTCCTTAAGTTTCCAAGAGCAGGATAAGTTATTTCTTACACTTATTTCACTGAACTGCACTTCTGAAATGCGTATAATTGTGCTATACAGTTGATCTACTACATTTTGTACTGTTATAGTGCTTTTTTTATTTCACTGCATTTATGTACTGTTTATACTGTTTTAACTGTATTTTACATTGCTAGATACTGTTTCATTACTCTAATTGCATGTTTACTGAATTACTTAACTGTAAACTGCTTTTTCATACTGAGAGTTGTATTTTCTGTTTGTAAGTGCTCTAGCCGAGCTTTTCTGTGCATTTTTGATTTTTTTGAGGTTTCTGTGTTCTACAGCTAGGAATTGTAATAGTGTGCATTACTATAATTGTCTGTTTACAGTTAAAAGCATTCTGTAGAATCTGCTTGCTCCTTGAACTGTTTAAAACTTTCATTTAGTGGCTACAGCTAGGAACTGTAATTTTTCCTACCCACCCTCCCTAGTGTTGTGGTGTTCTTATACTTGGTGGCTTTGCAGTTGCCTGCCCATACTGTATATTTGATCTGTGACACTCCTCCCAGTCTAATGTCATTAGTTCATTCAATCTAATAGAGGACATTTGTGAAGGCCAACTCACTCAGATTCTTAACGTTGACTTAACCTTTCTCCATTTCCATTTTACTGGAAAAAAAATTCTAAGCTTGCTTCCCCCCTTTCCTGTGGCAGGTCTTGTTCAGATATGGATTTGCTGTGTCCAGGACTGTTTGTGAGCCCCCCCCCCCCACACTTAACTAGGCTTAAACTATTCCTGGCTCCATAAAGTCTGCTCTTCAAATTTTCCCTTGCAACTAGCCAACTTTTTAGTTTTACCACTCAAATCTGTTTCTTTGAGCTCAGCACTTGTTCAGAACTCGTTGTAAGCACTAAATAAGCTACAAATTACTACAGCACTCAACTTTCCTCACTTGTCTAGAGGAAAACAGTTTTTAGTACCTAATAAATAAGCACCTATCCAGGCATGTCTAAATGTCAGCTCCCGGTGTTTTCTCCTGTCTGCCTGATGAATCTGGGCATCTTGGAACAATGCAGCAATTGCCTCATGTACACAGACAAACCAGCTCCTCCTACCACCCAACGACCTGTGCGAGATGCACTTATATAGCCAAACTGGAAGCAAAACTGTCTTCACCGAAGACTGGACTAGACAGTCAAGAGGAGAAGGTAAACACTTGCACCTCACCACACTCATCACATATTCCCTCAAAACCTGCACCACCAAAACGCACACACAGATGCACAAAACACACACCTACATTCGCTGAGGCTGTCTAAAAATCTGCCCAAACAACCGAGACCTCCAAAGCAGAAATGCAAGCAACATCCACCCCCCAACACAACCCAAATGACACATAGCCCACATACTCAGTATGCCACTCAACTACAGCCCATAAAGCATAACATACCCAACACACTATAGTCATAGGTGACTCTATAGTCAGGCACACTGATGTTCCACTCACCAGGCTAAACAAGGAGAAAGTTACTGTCAGCTGCCTGTCAGGTGCCAAGATCCACCACATAATGCACGCACTCAGGTTACTCCACAACAAGTACAAATATGACTCTGTCATTGTCCACGTTGGTGTGGATGATCTGAGACATACCTCCCTGGACTACATGAAAAGAGAGATGGAGGAGCTCTCCGATCTTGTAGCTCAGGTAGGTATGACCGTAGCCCTGAGTAGCATCCTGCCATTACCCAGAATGATACCACAGTACAAGGACAAAATGACTGAATTTAACAATTGGCTTAAGCTTCTGGTGTCATTCTAAGGTAATCCAATATCTGTCTGCCTGGGATGACATGATCGATAAACCATGCTGCTTTGCCAGCGATAGCCTACACCTGTCGCTCTTGGGATTCCGGATACCGGCAAAGGCTCTTGCCACCCCATTGTGCCTTTTTTAGGCAAGGTTCAAATGACAAATTCACCACCGTAACAGGTACAAGCAAGGAAAATCTGAGGGTAATGCTACTCAATGCTAGAAGTCTAAACCTCAAAATGCACTCACTTGAGGCACTCCTTAAAATGGAGAACATCGACATCTGTGCAGTGACAGAGACCTGATTCAAAGCTCCAGAGAGCACTCCTGTATTACCAGGCTATAATTCATACCACACCTTTCAGCCACCAAACCCAGACCGAAACACTAAAGGTGGAGGTGTGTCCATATTCATTAAGGATATCCACACCTCCAAGCTAGTTGTTTAGCATAATGCAAACGATATTATCCAAGTTCAACTAACTCTGGGCAAAACCGCAATCCAGATTGTAGCTTGCTACAGACCCCCCCACCATGCCCTAGGATTCCCACTCCTCTTTTCTTGATACACTGGAAAATATTAAGGTACAACCCAACACCCTAATAATGGGTGATTTCAACTACCCCACCATTAACTGGGAGAACTACTCATGTACCAACTCTTTTGCTCAATGTTTTCTGGAAATCATCAATTTCAACGCCTTGGATCAACTTATCCACACCCCCACCAGGGGCAGCAATATCCTAGACTTGGTCATCACCAACATGGGCGACCGGTGTTCCACACCAGAGGTCAGCTCCTCATTGGTCAGATCCAACCACAAGCTAATCACTGTAGACATCCACATCCCGCTCCCACCCCCCATTAGGAAAACAACCATAAAAAATTTCTCCAAAGCCAACTTCACGCTTCTTAAGACAGAAGTGGCAAACTTCATAACACCCATGCAGATGGACAATAGAGGTACGACTGAGAATCCTACACAAATGCACTTTATAAGCACTTACACGAGAGCATGGATCGTGCTATCCCTAACAGAACCAAGATGCTATCCTCCAGAAAAAAGGAAGCCAATCTGGTGGTCTTCTGCCATAAACAAACTCTACAGCAGAAGAAAGAAACTGTTGCAAAAAAGAGTAACATCTCATGATTGGGGGAACTCCCTGGTCAGCCTCAGTAAGAAGTTGAGATCCCTCATAAAATCCTACAAAGCTAGTTATGAAAACAAAATTGCCACTAATTCTAAAGACAACCACAAAGCATTCTATAGCTATGTCAAGAATCTCAATGGCAACACTCAGATCTGCTCTGAGTTACAGCACAATGGCACTAAATATACAGAACCAACTGATATTGCCAACATCCTGGCAGATAGGTTCAGTGCTAACTTTACCCCCCTCTCACTCCCCTAAAGGGCCCATCTTTATACCGGAAGAATGCAAGGTTCCTGTAATCACGGCTGCACAGGTAAAAACCTCATTCTCCAAAGCCAAGAACACAGCATCCATGGGACCTGACAACATCCCAGACTGCCTTCTACATGAACTACAGAATGAACTGGCACCCCACCTAAGTACCATGTTCAGTCATAGCCTCACCTCAGGCTTTGTGCCCATTGAATGGCGCGGGGGGGGGGCCACAACAGACCCCGGGAACTACCGCCTCATTAGCCTGACGAGCCTGGTCTGCAAGGCCATGGAACATATCATCATGGAACTCATAAACAAAGACATTGGAGATCTCCAAACTCTGGACCCCACACAGTTCGGGTTTGTAAAAGGCAGATCATGTCTCGTAAACCAGATAGACTTCTTTGAAGCAGTCACCAAAGCCATAGATCAGGGTAAGGTGGTTCACACAGCCTATCTAGATCTCACTAAGGCGTTCAACACCTCCCCCAACTCTGGAATTATAGATAAACTCACTAAACTAGGTATAAATCCCTATGTCACAAGATGGGTTGCCAACTGGCTTACTGACAGAACCCACACTGTGAAAGTAGCAGACTCTAAATCAGACTTCAGACCAGTGACAAGTGGAGTATTACAGGGTTCAGTCCTGGGTCCTCTCCTGTTTGGTATCTACTTCTCTGAAGTACAGGCTAACACAAAAGGTCTTTGGCTAACTAAATTTGCAGATGACTGCAAACTAGGTGCCATAATAGAAACTCCTAACGAAGTGGATATCCTATAAAAGGGCCTCACTGAGACAGATGCCTAGTGTCAAAGCCATGGCCTCAAGCTCAATGCCAAAAAGTGCATTGTCATCCCCTTTGGTAAAAACTCTGTACCCATGAACTACCACATAGGCGGTAGTCTACTTAACACCAAAAATGTGATGAGACCTTGGGACACAGGTGGACAGTAGTTTCTTCTTTGATAATCACATTGCCACAGTGGTCAGGAAATCCTTCTAAGTGGCACACCTCATCACAAAAGGTTTCTCATCCAGAAAAAAAGAGGTCATTGTTCCCCTCTACTCATTCCTCATTAGACCCATTATAGAGTACAACACCCCTTTTGGTATGTACCTCACAAGACATCTACAACAACTGGAAAGGCTGCAAAAATATCTCACAAAGAGGATTACTGGCCTCAAACAGATGCCCTACTTAGACCAACTAAAAAAACTCCAGCTTTACTCCGTCGCATATCGCCTACTCAGAGGTGATCTCTGCGTAACATACAAAGCTATGTCAAACCCAAAGCTGTTGGACATGCTCCACTTAAAGAAATCCCAATCCCTCCAAGCTACAAGCTCTAGGGACCTAAACCTTGTCACCACAATAAACAGAACATGCTGGAGGGATAGATTCCTTTCCCAGAGACTTCCCATACTCTGGAACAGACTACCTATCTATGTCAAACAGAGCTCCTCATTGGCACTCTTCAAGAAAAATCTTGATGATTGGATGGGTAATAGGAAATTCACCCCATGGATCACTTCTGTGGTTCTGCTTGACAGGGACATAGGAAAATAATTTTCTTGGGTGGCGAAAGCCAGGGTACCTTTTTGGCTAGGCTTGTATAGGCCCTAGGGCCAGTAGCCTAGAACCTACCTATGAACGTATAAATAAGCAGGTACAATAATCCTTTAACCAGAAATTCCCAGCTCAGAAGGGCAGAATCTAACCTCTCCTCCCCCAAGAATGCAGACCACAAACCTTCTTAATGTAAAACAACTGGTCTGAAGCCTAAGTGCTTAAACCGAAAGGCTTAGAATAACAATTATAATTTAATCAGGCTACTGCCAAGCAGTAATAAATGCTGCAGAATAAATACAATTGAGTGCTTTTAAGAAGAGGCAAAAGCAAAATAAAGTGTAATTTTTTTTTTTTTTAGTAAAGTGCAAGGAGAAAGGAAGGAGGAGCAGAGGTTAAGAACCTAAGTGGGTTGGCCTTCTCAAACGTTCTCTGTATTAAGTAGAGTGAACATCAGACTGGGAGGGGTGTCCCAGATCAAATTTACAGTAGGGGAGGGCAACTGCAAAGCCACCAACTATAACAACTCTACAAGAATAGGGTGAGAGGGAGGGGGAAAAACTGTTTCAGGACAGATGAGAAACATAAAACAATGCCAAAAAATATATAAAATAATTCAGTCAGGCAAAATTAAGACAATGCAGAACTCCAAAAGGTTAAAATGCCAAGAAATATACTTATCAATCAGCGATATATTTCCAGATTGTTTGAGAATTACACCAGCTAGAACACCAGGTGTATATGAGGGATCAGAGACAAAAATTAGAAGTGTATGGAATCCTCTCTGATAATTTTTGAGCAGAGGAACCAGGCAGGGGTGTCCTCTCTCCCCTTTATTTGCATTATATTTAGGACACCTGGCAAAGAAAATAAGGGACTCAGAAATTCAAGGATATAATTGGTATGGTAGTCAACAAAAGCTGTATCCATTTCCAGATAACAGCACTTTATACCTGACAAAACCAGAAAGGGACATTACAATGCTGTGAAACATATTGAGACCATTTCAAATCTTTTCAGGATACAAAATTGTTCTTCTTTCAGATTTTTCTGGTTAGGGGTCGCCACAGTGGAACTCCAATCCGCTAATGATTGGCAGTGGAATTTTTACGGGTGCCTTGGTGCCAGCTCGATGCCCAACCTTCAACAAAGGCACGCCCATTCTACGCATGTCTTTCGAATGCTACTCTACCGCGGGGAGGACATGCAGACTCCACACAGAAGGTGCTCCCACCGAGAATCGAACTTGAGAACCTCTTGCTGTGAGGCACCACCGCGGCTTATTTTCAGAATAGATACAAAATTAATGAAGCTAAAACAAAGGTAGTAGTGGTAAACTATATACCTACAAATGAATTGGTTCAGCAATATCCATACTTAAGGGGACATGATAAAATGAAGTATTTAGGAGTATGGATCAAAAATGATTCAGGTGTGGCAGCTAAAGATATGTGGGAAGAGACAAAAGATAATAGAAAAACTGAGAAAATGGAAGAGCTGTTATATGGATAGTAAGATACAAACAGTCAAAATGTTTTTAGTCTCTTTAGTCTTATACACAGGCCAGGCATATTTTTATCAACCAGAGGAGAAGTTGTGGGTAGCAATTAATAAAGAGCTGAAGGATTTTATCTAGGAGGGCAAGACAGCAAGAGTTAAGTGGGATAAGCTTATTCTTCCAATAGAACAGGACAGATTGGGACTATCTGATTTGAAGGGGTTTTTCAGAGCAAAACTGTTAAGGCTGCTATATCTAGCAGAAGCAGAAAACTATAATTCAGATTGGAAAGAAATTGTGATGAAATGGGTGGGGGGTCAGGAAACAAGGAGAGACTGGGATTTTGGATACAGACCTTTAAGGAGAGTAACAATAATCATATAGAATATTATATTCATAAAGCAGTAGAAAGTATACTAAGAACTAAGCCAACAAGGGAATGAAGAAAGGAGATTCTGCTGATAGGGATGACTGCAGTTAGGGATACAGACAATAAGCAAGAGGGAGCTGGAATTTATTGGAGAAAACTGGCAAAGGAACCAAGGTATTGGGAGCAAATAACTAGTGAGGGAAAGGTAATAGAATCTGAAGATTCCAAAAACTTATTTGGACTGCAGGTTAGAAATTGTCTTCCCTATCAAGGATTGATATCAGAGTATAAGCAAAGAGAAAGAAATAAGGGATCCTAAATAAAAGCAGCACTGGTAGAGTTTTTAGTAGAATCTAGAACAGAAATGGTCATTAAGAAAGGAATAATTAGTACAGCATATACAATATTGCTAGAAATACAAGACTCCAAAGAAGTTTTCCTCAAGTAGACAGCAAGTGTTGGAGGTGTGATGGGGAAGAAAAAGGTAACTGGGAACATAGTTTGTGGGAGTGTAATTAATTGGCAGACTTAAAAGATTCCCTGAAGACGGCTCTGTTAGAGATGCTGGGTGTGCAAATTGGTACAACTAAGGAAATGTTTTTTTTTTGAGATATGATACAAAATTAGAATTGCCTAAACATAGCAAGATCTTGCCGAGTCTAATTATGATGGCTGCCAAAAAAGCAATTACTAGAAAATGGAAGTCAGTCTAAACCCACTATACTAAAAGTAGCAAAGATAGTAACAAGGATAAAACAACTGGGACTGGGATCTTTAGAAAAAGGGCAGAAGCAAATTACATAGGAGACAATGGGAAATGTGAGATCAGTACATGCAGAAGAGGAACAAGGTTTAAAAGAAAGCAGGAACTCAATGAGGTATATAATGGTTGACTGACAATGAGTGGATAATACAAGTGATGTATAATGTTTACTGCTACAGATGTGTTGGCAGGGTTTATAATGTTTGCAACTGAGATTGTGTCGGTATGGTTTAGTTTCATTTACATAAATGTAAGATTGCCTGTGTCATACATGATAATCTAATAAAGATGTTACTTGCTTAAAAAATGCTTTACTATATATAAAATGTGAAATTTATATCATGTAAAGTTTTATAGAAATACTGCTAACAGAAATTGTTTTACTTAGTTACCCCCCCCGTGTCCTTCCAAACATTAATGACATTAAGTAAGGCAAATACCTTTCAGTTGCCCACAAGTTTTAACAAAGTCAACAAAAGTCCACTATTTCCTTGTACAGCTGTCTTTCACAAATGTGATTGATGCTTTGTAATCTCACATGCATTCACTAATTTCTGTGTTGTTGGTCTTCTTCCTTTTCATCTCCATTTCCCAGCTCCATATTTTGGTTCATTTCCAGGGTAATCCTGATTCTTCTTGTCCACTCCTATGCTTTTCTCATTTTTCTTTGGAACATTGGAGAAGAATTCACTGGCAAAATTTCTCTACATGCTTTATTATCATACAAACGAGAAGTAGAGTCCCCTTCTGCTTGATGGTTCACTTTTTGCTGGACAAATTTTTGTATTTCCTCCATAGCCTATTCTCCATCAAAAAATGACTTTGATCCTTCAGGAAAAAAAATTTTCTGAAGACAGCTGGATATGTCATCTTGAATCTCATACCAGCCTCTCGGCATTCTGTGATTGTTGGAATAAATTTGTTCCTCTTCTGCCTGGTGTACAGTGAATAATCATTTTCCACAAACACTCTACTGCCCCTTTTGCCACAATTTTGTCAGGATCAACTATTTCTGCTGACAGAATTGCATCTTTACTAATACAGGTCTTGGCTGCTCTTGCATGGCCAGGTTCGGAGCATACAGACTATGTGCCCTTTCAGTTAACAAATCCCGCTGTGGAATACCAGTCCAGTCACTTATTTATGCTTTAATAAAATTAATACAGTCTCATAGCCAGCCTTTTCTTCATTCCACCTCTGATTTTTGTAGTTTATCTGGTCATCTGAATATCTGTTTAAAGCTTCTTCCATTTTTTCCCTGCCTTTTGTTTTTGAGTTGATGTACTCCTTAAGTGTTTTGTTTATTTCTATAAGGTCTGACTGCAGTGGACTTATTTTTTATCCTCTAGATTACTGGGAGCCATGTCTTGCAGCAAAGCTTGAATTACTTTTTGCTGAGCAGCTGCAGGATTCTTCCCAGCCATTTTTTCCTCTTCACATTTTCTAGTTGATTTTCTTTCAGGCTGTCGTAGTTTCTTCTTTGCTGACATCCAGGCTGTGTACTTACAAGCCAGTAACTGAATTTACTAAAAGTGACAGAATTCCTAGCCCTTGTCTTTCAGTTTCTTTTTTCACAATGGGAGAACTGAAGTTAAGTTCATTAGTGAGCAGACATCTTGGAAAAATTTGCTCAGAATGCTTGGGCAAATAAGTATACTTGAATGATTGTATCAACAAGGACAAAAGAGTGAACAGGGTGAATTTTTGAAATATAAGAAATGGTGCAATTAAAACAAAGCAGTTTTCCCATTACTAACTACAGATTATTGTAGAAGTGCTCCAAGTGTGTGGTGACTGCTCAAATGAAAGTCAGTGCTTCAGAGTACAATACGCACCACTTTGAATAACTCTGAACTTCATAGCACAAAAAATCTGGACAAAGACAAAAATAATGGGGGGACAAAGCCCCAAAAATAGGGACAAGTTTTAAATATCGTTCTTATAAACTTAGAAGGTTGCTAGAAGAAAAGGTTTTGTTACCATATATTTTCTGATGGATATGAAGTATGAAACTCAAATGCTTGCCATTATTTAGTGCAGTGTCTGCAGACCCCTGGAGTTCCATGTGATACATTCCAGGGGTCCATGAGCTCACCTAGATTTCGGGCATCACCAGCGACTGTGTAAAAAAAAAAAAAAAGGGGGGGGGAGGGGGGGGAGAGAAGTTGCTCCTCTCAAAGTCAATTTTTATAAAAAAAAAGAAGAAGAAAAAAAGACTTCCCTGCGTGCAGCTGAGCTGCTTAATTTACATGTTTGCGTCTAAGCAGCTGCTTGCCCTGAGTTTTTAGAGACAGAAAGAAGGAACAACGTCCGCATTTGTGGCTGACGCTGAGCAGCTGCTCACTTGCCCTGTGTTTTCTGCCTGGCAGTTAGAACTTGGAGGGAAATTTAAGTAAATGTTCTCCTCCCTCCCAAGTAAGGTCCTGGGCGTGGATTTGTTGGTTGCTGCTGATAGAAATCACTGCAGAGCTGATCCCGACAATCTTGTTGAAAGACACTGGCCTGAAGGTATTTTTTTAATTAAGGCTTAAAAATGAAGTGATGCAGTTGAGAGCGTAGCTGCCACCTGTTCAGATTTTCATAGAATGTCCAGATTTTTCTCATAAAATGATGTTTTCTGGCAAATCCCTGGTAAATCGTTTTGAACTGAAGTCAGAAAATAATGGAAGACATTTGAGCTTTAGACTTCATATCCTTCAGAAAGCTCATACTAATGCATAACTTGTTCTATCAACTTTTTAAGTTTGAAAGAACAATATTTAAAATGTGTCCTTAATTTTGGCTCTCTGTCTCCCACCCCATTATGACATGCTTTGTCCAGATTTCTTATGCTGAAGAGGTTGAGAGGTGTTGTGTGTGTGTAAGAGGGAGGGAGGCAGGCAGGAAGGTGTGTGTGTGTGTGTGTGTGTGTGTGTGTAAGGAGGCAGGTAGGGGTGTGTTTGTGTGTGAAAGAGGGAGGCAGGTAGGGTTGTGTGTTTGTGTGTGTGTGTGTGTGTGTGTGTGTGTGTGTGTGTGTGTGTGTGTGTGTGTGTGTGTGTGTGTGTGTGTATAAAAGAGGGAGGGAGGCAGGTGTGTGTCTGTGTGTGTATAAAAGAGGGAGGGAGGCAGGCGTGTGTGTGTGTGTGGAAAGAGGGAGGCAGGTAGGTGTGTGTGTGAGAGATTGTGTGTGTATAAAGGGGGAGGCATGTAGGTGTGTGTGTGTGTGTATAAAGAAGAAGGGTGGCAGGTAGGTGTGTGTGTGTGTGTGTGTGTGTGTGTAAAGAGGGAGAGAGGCAGGTAGGGTGTGTTTAAGAGGTAGGTAGCATACCCTTCAGCTGTCCAAGTTTTGCAGAATGTCTGGATTTTTTCCCTAATAATTTTGGTTTGTTTCTCATAAAATTGTGTTTTTCTGGCAAATCATTTATGACTGAAGTCAGAAAATAATGGCAGAAATTTGAGCTTTAGACTTCATATCCTTCAGAAAATTCGTACTAATGCAAAACAACTTTCTTTGAGAGGTATTGTGTGTGTGTGTGTGTGTGTGTGTGTGTGTGTGTGTGTGTGTGTGTGTGAGTGACCCATAGGTAGCATACCCCTCAACTGTCCCCAGTTTTGCAGAATGCCCAGATTTTGCCTCTTGTATTTTCCTGTTCTGTGCAACTGTTTTGCTTAGCTAGCTAACAAATGGTATCACTACTGTGGTATAGAATTTTAAAACAGTGTTAGTAGCACAACAGGTAGCATGATTGCATTTTAATGCAGAAGGATGTGGGTTCTACTCCCACACCATGTAGATGGATTGCTGATACTGTATTATATTTTCAGGGGTGGGGTCCTGAAATCATGACTATATCCTCCTTTGGATGAGATGCCTAGTGACCATGAATCTGCTTTCAGTTTGCCATCCATGCAATATTACCAGCTTACCATGTTTTATGTAACATAAATAGGCAATTTATTCTTCAAGGGCAGCAGGTACTGAACTTATGTAGATGAAACACTGAAATATAAAGTTGGTTGTTGCAACATTTGCATTGGTTACAGGTCTCTTTGAGGTGGAATTAGATGATTTTTGAATCTGCAGAGATTGTGCATATTGACTGACATTGGTGGATTGTAATGACAGAAGTTTGAGTGGCCTTTTATGATTGAAATGTTCTAAATGGAGCAGTTTTGTCATTATTAATTCATATGTTTTGTTTCATTGCTTACTGGAAAAATTTGCAAAAGTATACATTTAAAAGATGCACTACCAAGTAGTGCTTTATTATACAAGGGATATCATTTCATTATTGTATCTTAAAATTTAATTATACAATCAGGAAGGTGAATCAAATAACTTTTGCATGGTCCTAAAAATGTTCGCAAGGGACCTATGCTTTGAAAACAGACCAAAGGAAAACTTAATCCCCCTACTGGCCAGATGCATTTTCTTTGAATATGGGTTTCAGTGCTGTTTCAGTGAATGTGAGTTTCAAAGGCAGAACGTTTTAAGGCTAAGTCTGTTTTCGTTGTCAGACTGTATTGCTTTGTTTAGCTTTAGCAAATGTTATCAGTGTGCTATAAAATTTGAAATAAAAGTTTTAAATGAAATACAAATATCTGTAATCAGTGTAGCAGTAAAGCAGAAAACAGTATAGATACTGAGAATTTTGAACAGTGTTTATGGCAACTGTGGGGGGATAGCCAAGCAATGGGACACTGAAATGGATGCATGGGGGGGGGGGGCTGAATGAGAGGGTTGGGGGGTTGACCCAAACATAACAAATGTATACCACCACTTTAGGGGTCTGCCAAAATATATCCTTGATAAAAAGGGTCCTACAGCTTGCAAGTTTCATAACCACTGATTTAGAGAATTCAAGTCTCACTGGTTTGCTACAAAAATCCAGAAAACCGCAGATTTTATAAAGAGCAGACCAAGAATATGAGGCAAAAAATGAACATTTGAGAGGTATACCACTTGTACAAATGCAAGAGCAGATTTTGTGTTGACATTTTTGTGGGACTATTCAAGTGACTGGTAGCTACGTAGGACAGTGGTTATTTCAAAGCAAAATAGAAATGTGTATGCTGCTTCAAATGATCAATTATTTTGAAATCTATGCATTCTTAAGTGCATGAATGCTTCATTTCCTATTACAGGAAGCTCTGAAAGAGGAAGCAGTTTTAAAATGGATTATCAAAATTTGACACTACTCTAGATGGCTTGACATCTTATATTGGAACAGTAGAACTACATTATATAGTAACTGACATGTGAACCTAAGGAAGCAACTGCAGTGGTTAATATAATGGACAGCAGAAATTGTACATGTCACTGTTGTGGTTTGGTAGAACCTGTTAAACCACATTAAGTAATATAAAGAAATTGGACTCCCAAGCCAAGCCAAGAATCGAACGGGAGAACCTCTTGCTGTGAGGTAACAATGCTACCGCCGTACCACCGCGGCATATAAGTAGTTTGTAGAATAGATTAAGTAATTTTGTTATCTTGATCACTTTTTCTCTTATCTTCACTCCTCCCCATTGTTTATTTTGTGTGTATGTATGTGTGTGTGTGTGTATATATATATGTATGTATATATATATTTATGTATGTATATATATATATATATATATATATATATATATATATATATATATGTGTGTGTGTGTGTATATATATATATATATATATATATATATATATATATATATATATATATATAATATGGGTCTACTTCGTAACAACGAAAGACCAGAAGAACGAAACACAGAACACTGAGATGAAAACAACGAAACCCCAGAACACCAAAAACACGTAAGTTTACAAAACACACATAACACACAAAAACACACACAACTGCCCCACACTACTAAACAAAACACCCTACATTAATGATAGGCAGGGGAGCAAGCCCCCCTGCACCCCCCACACCCCCTACTTTAATGCTGTAACTCTGAGATCGCACAGACAGACACACAAGGCAAACACACGCCCACATAGTGCAGTCCCTCGCACATGCACACCACAGTCACAACACACACGCACAGCATTTCCCCTCACAAATACACACACACACTTACCTACAGCAGAACACGAAAAGCGCTAATTCAGACTCCCGTAACATCAGGATTTTGAATTTCGCGCTTTTCAGTGTTCTGCAGTTTCATTGTTTTCGTCTCGGCAGTCCGGATTTCGTTCTTCTGGTCTTTCGTCCAACTCAGGTAGACCCATATATATACATACATATATATATATATATATATATATATATATATATATATATATATATGATTTAAAAAATATATTTTTAGGTTGCTTATTTCCTACACTTCTAGTCCCTGGTCTTGTGCCCTTTGCCTTTCTTGCTACCTAACTGCTAGGTACTTCTTTCAACTACCATTGTTGGTACTTCCTTTTTTGTTGTATACCTCTCTGGTGTTTGTGTTATTGTTGGTATTTTACCTTAGTTCATATACTTGTTGTTGTAGTGTTTTTTTGTGATGTGTTACTAGGATGCCAGATAAACCAACTGGTTTAAAAAAGTGCTCTTCGTGTGGGCATAAGATCCCTAACTCAGATGCTCATTCTAAGTGTGTCTACTGCCTTGGGGCAGGTCACCTTACTACTGATTACGATATTTGTGCTGGGTTTATTGATAGGGCTTTAGTAGAGAGTAAAAACAAACTGATTTTGAAAGGATTACTTCCCTGTACTTCTTCATCTGGTGCTTCTTCCTGTTCCAAGAAAACTTTGGACTCTACAAAAGGAGATAGAGCTGGCAAAATTTAAGATTCAAGAAAGTGCCCCTCAGATTGTTCTCCTCCTCTTTCTTCTTCTTCAGGTTCAGCTCCACCTGAGAAAATCTAGAGAGCATCAGATCTGGCTACTTCTTTGGATCCAACCCCCCACAACCAAAACCATCAGATCCAAATCAGGCCAAGTGTAAGACTCCACATGCAAGATCAAACTTCTGTCCAGAGCCTGTTACTTCGAGGATGCACTCACCATTCCTGCAGGAGACACCTTGAATGCTATCCCATCCACCTTCGACTTCTTGATAACTCAGGTCATCTAGGAGTCTAGCAGAAACAGATGTGGACAGGATAATAACAAAGTTTCTCAGAACCCAGATTTAGTTGGAAGTTATCCTAGCTCTGTCTCCCATTGGATCCATGAGCCTACGTCCAGTACATCCCCAGCTTTTAACTCCTACACTGATCCATCCACTGGTTTCAGAACCTATGGTCCCAAGAATGTTTGTCTGTGGCCTTGGATGACTGACACCTTCTTCGATTCAGACGGCCCTGAGTCTGTTGGAGCCAGAAGGATCTGGGAGCATCAGCAATGGATCAGGGAGTTTGGGTTTGACTCCAATGTTTCCTCTTGGAGCCATGGTGCTGGACAGCTTGGCTATGGTCTCTGCAATGAGGCAGGATCCTGGGAAGATTGGGTTCCATTTGGCACAGGGGGCATTGGCTCCTGCTAGGTGGGGACTTATTTCCCCCATGGCCTGTGACTTTGAAGTAGTGGATAGAGCAGTTTTCACTTCTGTGGACAAGGCAGCCTTGCTCCTCTCAGGTACACCCCCCCTCAGCTGTCAACTGTGGACCCTGAGCTTTGTCCCATTGGGATAGCCATCTGGTCAGGCCTGGAGACAGTCCTCATTCAGGACTCTACTAACATTTCTGAGTACTGCCAGGAACCCATCACATGAGAGCCTCCTCAGAAGTGTGCGTGTAAAGGGAGGCACTTAGACTCCCCACAGGAGTCTTTAACCGAAGGCACTGACTTTGATGGATGGTAAGGGTCCTCAGATTACCCCTTGAGGACATGTCTTTCATTGAAGTCCTCACACTTTTGAGACATTTCCCAGGAGAAGTCAGTGTTTCTCCATGCTTTTGCTGCCGGTTCAGCTATGTCCTGGGTAGTCCCCCTGGTGGATGAGATGGTGGACCTCATCTCCTGCTGGGCTTGGAAGTATCCGGATGTCACAGAGCCTATCCCCAAGAGGCCAGAGAAGTACCTTGTTGTGCCGAAGGATAGAGCTCATTGGAGCAAGGGTCCCCCAGTGGATGCTATGGTGGTAGCAGTGGCCACCAAGAAAGAACTCGCTGAACAGATGTCTTCTGTCCATCCCCTGAACAGAGAGTCCAGGGCATTGTACAGATTTGGGAAGCATTTTTACTCTTCAGTGACCTTCGCTCTCAGGTCACTGACCTAATTGGCACATGTTATAAGATGTAAGAGGGAACTGATAAAGGAGTTTTCTAATACCCTTTCAGGGTCCATGTCTGCAGAAAACAAGAATATGGTTTCTTTGCAACTGGCCACCCTCCAGTCCTTATCGAATGCCTCCGTGAGGCTAATTTCTCAGGCCTCAGAGGGAGCTTTGAGAGTCACAGGTTCAGGAATTGCTAGAAGAAAGCACACCTGGATGCACTCTTGTACCTTTGCAGAACCCTTCAAGACGTCATTCATCAATGCTCATTTGATGGATCCACCTTGTTTGGCCCTAAAGTGAAGGAAACTCTTCAGGAGTGAACAAGATGGGAGGACAATATATTCCATAGGGATACATTTTTCTACCCCTCAAAGGATTTTTTCCCAGAACCAGAGAGGAAGTAGAAAGATGTGGTTTCACAAGATGCAAGGGTCTTCCCAGGCTCCTACAGAGACAGATCCCCCAGTGGCAGGGGAGTAAACTCTAACAGAAAATAGATGTTGCCCTCCATGGCAGAGGAGACCCACAACACCAGGGTTTCAGAGGTCTTTTTTCTGAATAATGCCCCTGAGGGGTTGCCCGATGGCTGCACTCTGGAGGCAGTCGGGAGGCATTTATCTCTGCATCCAGAAGCCTGGACAGCCATTACGAAAGATTCCTGGGTGCACAGACGTAATATCCAGAAGTTGTTACATACTAGTTTTCCTTCTACCTCCCTAATGAACAAAAATAATTCTCGATGTTCCATCCAGTCAGAGGAAAGCAGCAGCCTTAGAAATAGAAAATCTGCAGGAAAAAAGTGTCATCCAAGCAGCCCCCCCAAACCAAAATGGATCTCTGTATTATTCAAAATTCTTTTTAGTGCCAAAGAAGGCCTAAGACCAATTTTGGATCTCAGCAATCTGAATCAGTTTGGTCACAGTTCAGGCCATTCTGCCACTGTTGCGGAAGGATGATTGGATGTGCTCTGTAGATCTCCTGGATGCACACTATCATATCAAAATACACAGGTGCTCCAGGAGATACCTACGATTTGGGTTGGGAGCCAGTCAATATCAATTCAGAGCCCTGGCCTTTGGTCTCACCACAGCCCCCAGAGTGTTCAGCCAGTGTATGGCAATGGTTACAGCTCACCTGAGACTGCACAAATTCTGTGTGTTTCCTTACCTAGATGACTGTCTCCTTTCTGCTTCCACCAAGCCTCTACTGATTCAGGCTAGGGATTACTTTCTCCATCTGGGCATCACAATAAACTATGCAAAGTCTCAACCTTCTCAAGCCCTGAAATTCATTGGTGCTTTTCTGGCTACGGTAACACAGATCACAAGCTTACCACAGAAAAGGTTAAGCAATCTATGGAACCAATCATTACACATTCTCTGTCTTCCTTCCCCTCCAGGCAGGCTGGTACTATAGCTTCTCAGTTCAATGACAGCCTTAATAGTGTTCATACCTTTATTAATGGTCAGTAGGGTATCACCCTCTGACTGCACCTATTCGAATTATAAATATTTGCAAACAATGCATAGCTTGGTGGATTCACACATTAGAAGTTTCTCTTGGCCACCCATTTAGTCGTCCTACACCAAAGGCCACAATGACAACAGATGCCTCTCAACCGGGGAGGGGGGCATTACTTGGGAAGGACAGTCCAAGGCATGTGCTCTCAGTTAAAGGTCAGTCTTCACATCAGTATCCTAGAAATGAGACCAGTAGTATTGGTGCTTGCAGGCATTTCAAGATATTATCCCTCTAGGGATGGTGGCTGTTCAGACAGACAACATGTCAGTGGTCTGGTACATCAGCAAACGGGAAACCTAGTCCTATCCCCTATGTTGAGAGGTAGTGAGAGTATGGTAATAGATGATCTCTTCTGGCTGCTTTCTATTGGCAACGCATAATTCAGGGGAACCCAACATGCTAGCAAACAAACTGAGCAGATCAATTTTACTTCTTCATGAGTGGTCTCTCAATCAGTTAATGGTGGAAACGATATTTCACCCATGGGGCCAACAGTGCTGCGACCTCTTTGCTTCTCCCCTCAATTCCAAGTGCAGCAGGTACTTTGTCCTGATCCTTCCCAGAGGGGGAATCACTGAGAAACTCTCTGATTCATGATTGGCCTCTCACTCTCCTATATGCCTTTCCCTCACCCATCTCATTCCCAAGTTTCTTCAGAAAGCATTTCAGTAAAGGAGCAAACTACAGCCTACTAAGTGATGGTATAAAAAGTTTTATACTCCTGCAATCACAGGCAATAATGACTCCTATGCAGAGATGTATATAAATGCCCCGTATAATCATCTTAGCAACTGTATACACTCGGCTGTACCTGACAGGACTAAAACCAGACCTTCCTGAAAAAACAAGCAACCTTGATGGACATCTAGTATAAACAGATTGTATAACAAAAGGAAGAAACTGATGTCCAAGAACAAGAGGCAATTGCCTGTACAGAGAGAGAATTCCCTCTGCAGATTGAACAAGCAAATCAGAAGTCTTGTAAAGTCCTCTAAAGCAAATTTGGAAGCTAAAATAACATACCTAGCCAAGGACAATCATTAGGCATTCTTTAACTACATCCAGAATCTAAAAGGGAGTGCCCATGTTATGTTCCGAATTGGTAGTAGATAGTGCCACTCACACTATACCAGAGGAAGTTGCCAACCTGCTAGCTGACAGATTTGATGCAAACTTCACCCCTTATCCCCACCAGCCATACCCCAAAGCAAACATGACACCGGTTCTCTACTTAGTACTCCAAAGTAAACCTGACACCAGTTCTCTATTTAGTATCTCTCTAGAGATCACGTCATATCTGTGCTTTCCAAGGCCAAAAACATGGCCTTAGTGGGACGAGATAACATCCCAGGTTGCTTATTAACCAGTGTAAAACAGGACCTAGCTGACCCACTTGCTGTTCTCTTTAACCATAGCCTGAGAACTGGCTTTGTACTAGCAGAATAGAGAACAGCAACAGTAATTAGCTTGCATAAAGGGGGGGGGCATCAACTGACCCTGGGAACTACATACCCATAAACCTAACCAGCCTCATCTGCAAGGCCTTGGAAAGGCTTGTCGTGGACCTTATCAACAAGGACATAGGCAACCTTCAAACTCTAGACCCAACCCAGTTTGGCTTTGTTAAGGGTAGACTGTGCTTACTGAACCTGGTAGACTTAGAGAAAGTCACCAAAACACTGAATGAAGGTAAGATGGGGCATACCTCCTATCTGGACCTAGGCAAAGCCTATGAAACAATCCCCCACTCGGGTATCACTGAAAAAAATCTCCCAGTTAGGTGTTAACCCTTACATCATTAGATGCGTAGCTAACTGGCTCACCAATAGAACACATACTGTCAAAGTAGGTGACTCCACCTCTACCAGTAGACCCGTCACTAGTGGTATACTGCAGAGATTTCTACTGGCCCCTTTACTATTTGGAATCTCTTTCTTGGAAGTCCAGGCTAAAGTAGACGGCCTTTGGCTTACTGAGGTCACTGATAATTGTAAACTAGGTGCAATCGAGTACCCTAGTGATGTTAACATATTACAGGAGAGGCTAACACAAGCAAATGACTGGTGCCAAAGTCACAGTCTAAAACTAAATGCAAAAAAGTCCAATATTATCCCATTTGGCAAAGCAGAATTCCTCATTAATTATAATATTAACAGCACCCCTCTAAGTTCAAACCCAGTGGTGTAAGATCTGAAAACACAGGTCAACACCAATCTGAACTTTGACCACCAGGTTTCCACAGTGGTAAGGAAAGTCATCTTTATTGTGCATCTCATAAGTAAAGGCACTGCATCCAGGTCTAAGGATGTTATAACCCCACTTTACTCCATGTTAATCAGGCCATTAATAGAGTACAATGCTCCCTTCTGCATGTATCTCACCACCAGACACCTGCAGCAACTGGAGAGACCACAGAGGTTTCTCACCAAAAGATAAGGGCCTCCAAACCATGACCTACATGGATAGACTGAAAGCCCTGTCACTGCACTCTGTATCATATAGGCTACTGAGAGGCGACTTGTGTCTGGCCTACAGGGCAGTCTCTGACCCTGACCTGATGGAAATGCTGCACATCCGCAAATCAAATAGTACTAGAGTCATTCACTCTAGGGATCTCATCCTTGCCAGTGACATTAACAGAACATGCTAGAGAGACAGGTATATCTCCCAGAGATTGCCACTGCTCTGGAATAAACTTCCAGTTCATGTGAAGCAGAGCTCCTCAATGGCTCTGTTCAGGCACAACCTGGACAAATGGATGGGTGACAGCAAATTCACCCCGGGGTGGCATCCATGTCCTCATGGACAGGGGTAATTGGTGCTGATCTGTAAAGTACATCCATCTAACTAAGGACAATTGGGGCAACCCGTGATTAATATGACTAGGCTTACAAATGCTCTAGGGCCACTAACCTAGTACCCTCCTATTAACCTATAATCCTCATTGTGCCATTGTGGTCTCAGCAAGTGTGGTTCCTCTTCCTGTGGCCTCACCTAGTTCATCATGCCTAGGTGTTAGATCCTTCTCAGGAAATTCTTTCTCACCTGTCCGGGATACCTCGCCCAGACATTCAAACCATCAAACTGACTACATGGTTTCTCCACTGCCCTTTTTTGCTTAAAGTGTTTTATTAAATTTTTTTTAGAAAAAAATGATTACAGAAATAATAAAATTTGGTATTAATATAATATTCAAGTTAAATAATTCCTAACATAAGAAGAGAAACTAGAATAAAACTGTTTACAATATATACAAAAGGCCTGAGATCAAGATTATAAAAAATGAATCAAGACAAAATTTTGAGATTGTAGAAATAAAAGTATAATTTAACTGGGTGAAGAAAATGGGTTTATAAGGGGCATAGCCTTCATCCATGGGTTATTTAGTTTGTTGGGGTAAATTCTCCTCTCCTTTGTTGCAGTTTCTTTGATTGCTGTGTCTTTTAGAAGAATGAGGAAGTCTTCAAGCTTTGATTCAGTAGTGGTTTCTCCATTTCCACTGATAGACACTGCAGGATTTCATCCCCAGTTCATCACATCCTTACATCTTCCCAAAAAGTTTCTTCCACAAAGATTTATAACTGCAAATGAAAATGTTTTTCTATTTTGGCCCCCAGAGAAAATTAGACCCCTTTTTATCATCTATCCCAGTGGTTCTTGACTTCCTTGCTTTCATTTTTAATAATAGAGCTAATTACGTGATAATTAAAGTCCAACTTGCAGCCATTTCTATTCTTCATTTAAAAAAAAAACATTCTTTTGTAGCCTGTCTGAGATTATGTAAGGCTTTTCTTAAAGGTAACTTCTTACTTTGACTTCCTATTAAGGATCCCAGTCCTCTGTGGGATTTAGCAGTACTCCTTCAAGCTTTGACCCGTCATCCTTTTGAGCCTTCAGCCAAGGTAAGTTCTTATCATGGGAAACTCTTTTCCTGGTTGCCAGTACATCTGCTTGACAATTATCAGAACTCTAGCTGCTTTCTTCCCAGCCATTGTATATGATTTTTCATAAGGGCAGGGTATCCCTTTGGAATAACCATTCTTTCTTACCCTAGGTGGCATCAGAGACAACTATTAACCAGTCCATTAATCTACCCATTTTTTTCCATGTTTTTCCAAAAAGGGAGAATACATAATGGACCTATTGGATGTTCATAGACAACTTAGATTCTATATTCACAGAACTAAATATTTCAGAAAATCAGACCAATTGTTTGTTTCTTTTTCCAAAGCTAAATTGGGCAAAGCAGTATCTAAAGTAACCTTAGCTGGATGGCTCACTGATTGTATTTCTTTTGCTTATAAGAATCAAGGATTGACATTGCTCAAACCACCTAAGGCTCATTCCACCAGATCTATGGGCACATCAACTGCCTTTTGGTCCAGAGCTTCTATGGATGACATTTGTAAGTCATTACAAATTGGACATCTTATTTAGGAATAGGGCAACATTTGGCTCTACTGTACTTCAATCCTTTAACATGTATATTTCTTAGCTGACTAGAGGGAAAACTTGATGTGAGGTAATTCAGAAGAAGAAAGGATTATGGGTAAGAGGAGGAACTCAAGCTATGGAGCCTAACAAAGGTGCCAAAGTCAGATCCAAGGTCAGATCCAACAACCGTCTGTTGAGGAAGGACGAATACAGGCAACAAAGATGCATAGTTATGGTGAGTACATACTAATGTTCCTTCTATTAACAACCAGCATGGATAAATCAATTCTTGCTATCTGTGAAATGTTAAGTTTCTTAATAGGTGTAATCCCAACTTGTGTTAGCCAGATATCACAATATATCTGCTGCAAAAATTATCTTCCCTTGTTTTAACAAGCAGACTCCATTCTGTCTAAATGCATGTGCCCAAAATTAGGCTAGGATATTCTGTTCATTTTCAATTTTTAAAATCGTATATATTTTTCATGTAGGTATTTACATACAAATTCTTTGTATTCATAAAAAATTCTTTTTATTCACATTGGCCTGATTCCTTTCTACCTGTGACTTGTAAGAAATATGTCCTAACAAATGTACAAACTATATTATCTAAGAAGGCTGTTAGTTTCTTACTAACAGTCAATGAGTTCCTAAAGATGAGATTGTTTGATCCAACGTGACTAAAACAATCCCAAACATCCTCACATTTAGGCATCATAAGGTCCTAATTACAGCCTTTATTTTTGCTGCTAGTGAATTGTAGCTCCAGGTGTACTGTGTCCATACTTTTGAACTACCTAAATATGCCAAGGTTAGAGGTAGATGAGTCTTGATTACTAACAGTTAAGATAGGAGGAGATGGGATAAAAATTGTGATGTATAACCAATTCATGGGAAGGTTCATAGGTGTGTACTAGACTAATGGCCCTGGAGCCTTTACAAGCCAAGCCCATAGAAGTGCCCTGGCATTGTGCCAGCCTGTGTTAGTTTCCAGTGCCTCTATCAAGTAGAGCAACTGGAGTGAACCCCGAGGTGAACTTTCTATTTCCCATCCACACATCAAGATTTCTCTTGAAGAGGACCAGTGAGGTGCTGTGCTTGACATGTATGGGAAGTCTATTCCAGAGCATGGGCAGTCTCTGGGTTATGAACCTGTCCCTCCAGCATGTTCTGTTGATTATGGTAATGAGGTTGAGGTGTCTGGAGTGTGTGGTGCGGAAGGATTGGGATTTCTTTAGATGTAGCATTTCTAACAGAGCTGGGTCAGACATGGCTTTGTAAGTCAAGCAGAGATTGCCTCTTAGTAGACGATATGAGACAGAGAAGAGCTGGAGATATTTGAGTCTGTCTGTGCAGGATATGTGTTTAAGGCCTAGGATCCTCTTCGTGAGGTACTTTTGTGGCCTCTCCAGCTGTTGCAGGTGTCTAGTGAGGTACATGCCAAATGGGGCATTATATTCTGTGATTGGTCTAATAAGGGAAGAGTAGAGAGAAATGATGACCTCTTTCTTCCTGGATGCAAAACTCTTGGTAATGAGATATGGCACATAGGACTTTCTGACCACAGTGGCAGTGTGGTGGTCAAAGGAGAGGTTGCTGTCAACCTGTGTACCCAGATCTATTATAATATCTTCAGTGTTCAGTGGGCTCCCATCAATATGGTAATTAGTGGGAACTTAGTTTCTCCAAAAGGGGATGATGATGCATTTGTTTTGGCATTAAACTTAAGGCCATGGTTTCGACACCAGTCTGGTCTCAGTGAGGCCTTTCTGTAGGATGTCTGCATCACTTGGGGAGTTAATAATGGCTCCCAGCTTGCAGTTGTCTGGGAACTTGGTCAACCACAGTCTCTCCATGTTGGCCTGGACTTCTGAGAAGTAGATGCCAAACAGGAGAGGACCCAGGACCGATTCCTGTGGGACTCCACTTGTGACTGGTCAGCAGTTTGACATGTAGTCCGCTACTTTCACACTGTGGGTTCTATCTGTGAGCCAGTTTGCAACCCACCTAATGATATAGGGGTTGATGCCTAGTTTGGTGAGTTTATCAATAATTCTTGAGTGAGGAATGGTATCAAGGGCCTTCGACAGATCGAGGTAGGCTGCATGAACTGCCTTACCTTCATCATAGCTCTGGTGACTGACTCAGAGAAGTCAACCAGGTTGAACAGCCATGCTCTACCTTTCACAAAACCAAATTGTGTGGGATCTAGAGTTTGGAAATTCCCTATATCCTTGTTAATTAGGTCCATGATGATGCGCTCCATAGCCTTACATATCAGACTCATCAGGCTAAAGGGGCAATAATTTCCAGGGTCTGCAGTCGCTCCTCCTTTATAGAGAGGGATGACTGTAGCAGTATGCCATTTAGTAGGGACAAAGCCTGAGGTGAGGCTGTGAGTAAACAAGGCATACAGATGTGGTGCCGGTTCACTGTGTAATTCATGTAGAACACAGCCAGGGATATTGTTGGGGCTGTATTCTTAGCCTTGGACAATGTAGCTTTAATCTGTGCTGCAGTAATGCTGGGTGCCTGTCATTCTTCCAGTATTGAGATTGGTCCTTTGGGGGGGAGAGAAGGGTAAAGTTGGCAGTGAATCTGTCGGCCTGTATGTTCGCAATATCTGTTGTGCAGTAACTCAGAGCAAATCTGGATATTGCCATGGAGATTCTTGATATAACTATAGAAAGTTTTATGGTTGTTTTTAGTGTCTGCCCCAATTCTGCCTTCATAGCTGGCTTTGGTGGTCCACAGTAATAGATGGTATTCCTGTGGAAGTTTGGAAGCTAGGAGGAAAAAAAACTGAAAGATTTGGAAGGTTTTGTTTAACAGTATTTTAAGAGGAGGTACCAGCATCCTGGAAGAAAGTGATGGTAGCTGTAATACCTAACAAGGGTAAAGATCTATCAGATCCAGCTTCATGCAGGCCCATTTCAGTACTAAACCATGATTATAAAGTGTCTATGTCTAGAATGGCAAAAGTGATGTAAAAATTGATAGATATTGATCAATGTGGTTTTGTGGAGGGAAAGCAAAACATTTGATAACATTAACACAACAGTGATGATCCAGACAGAAGCAGAATGTAAGAAAATACCACTGTTGTTGTTGGGTTTTGATGCAGAGAAAGCATTTGACAGCGTAAGCTGGGACTTTATGAGCAGAGCAATGGAAGCATTTGCATTCCCATATAAAATTATAAAGTTGATTAGGACAGATGAGGGATTGGAGGCGAAAATTAAAGTGGGTGGGGTCTTCTCTGATAATTTCTGCTTGAGCAGATCAACCAGGCAAAGTGTCATCTCACCCTTTGTATTATATTCAGAACTATTTGCAAAGAAAATAAGAGACTCAGAAATTCATGGATATATTTGGTATGGCAGTCAAGAAAAGCTGGCTGTATTTGCAGGTGATATTATTTTATACCTACAAAACCAGTAATGGACATTAAAGTGTTGTGGAACATTTTGAGACAGTTTCAAATATTTTCAGGATACAACATTAATGAAGCTAAAATTATACCAGTGTGGCATCTACGGCAGATAATACAAAACTGAGAAAATGGAAGCCCTGTTATATGGATATAAGCAGTTAACTTGTTTATAGTCCCTTTAGTCTTATACACAGTTCAGGCATATTTGTATCAACCAGAGGAGAAGTTGTGGTTAACAATTAATAAAGAGCTGAAGGATTTTATCTGAGAAGGGAAGACAGCAAGAGTCTAGTGGGGTAAGCTGATTCTTCCAATAGAACAAGGCAGACTGGAATTACTCAGTTTGAAGAGGTATTTCAGAGTGACATAGTTAAGGCTCATACTCATAGCACAAGCAGAAAACTATAATTCATAGTGGAAAGGGATAATGATGAAGCAGGTTGGAAGCTCGGGAAGCAAGGAAACACTGAAATTTTGGATGCAGAGCTTTAAGGAAAATAAAAATAATCATATAGAATATTATATTCATGAAGTAACAAAGTATTCTAAGAACTAACCCAACATAAGAATGGAGAATGGAGATTCTGCAGATAGGGATGACTGCAATTAGGGATACAGACAACAGGCAAGAGGGGGCTAGAATGTATTGGAGAAAACTGGCAAAGGAACCAAGGCACTGGGACCAAATAACTAGAGAGGAAAAGTTAACAGAATGGGAAGATGCCAAGAATTTGTTTAGACTGGGACTTCCAAGATGGTGCACATTGAGTAACAGCTTAATTCTAGCTCTCCAATTGTAGAAACAGAAACTTAGCAGAGAAAGATAGTGGACCTAGATTTCTGGGTAAATTTTAGTAATTGGCTAGTGAGTGTACTGTCTGGATACCAGGAAAGAAGAAATACCAAGGACCTGAAGGAAAATCAGTTACTAAAGGTAATGAAAAAACACTGACTGGGAAAAATACTGTAGCTGCTCAGCAAAAAGCAGTGCAAGTTTCAGACATGACTTCCAGTAACCTAGAGGAAAGTATAATGCAACTTCACACAGACCTGACTAAAATAAACGAAACACTGATGGAGTATATCAAGTCAAACAATAAAAGGCAGGAAAAAAATGGAAGAAGCTTTAAACAGATATTCAGGTAAGGTGATACAACTGCAAAACTCAGAGGTTGAAATGAAAAAAAGGCTGGCTGAATATGAAACTACACAAGAAGAGATGTTTCAAAAAATAACATCATTAGAAAACATAGGGAAAAACTGAGATTTTCAGGTGTACCAAAGAAGCTGGAACAAATAGACTGTATTAATTGTATGAAAGCACAAAAGGGAAATTAATCGAAAGAGCACATTATGTTTATGCTCTAAACCTAGCTATGAGAAAACAATCTAGACCTTTAATAGTAAAGATGCAATCCTACCAGCAGAAGGAGTTAATTCTGACAAAACTGTGGCAAAAGGGCAAAATACTAAAACTGGGAGACAGCAGAGTGTTTGTTGAGAATGACTACTCATTGTACACCAGACAGAAGATGAATAAATGTATCCCATTATTCAGGGAATGTCAAGAAGCAGGCATGAGATTTAAACTGCTGTACCCAGCAAGCTATCTTCAAAATATTTTTCCCTGGAGGAACAAAATCATTTTTGATGAAGTACATGCTAAGGAAGAAATACAAAAGTTTGTCCAACAAAAATGAGCTGTGAAACAGAAGAGATTCTGGTTCTTGATCTTCTGGTAATAAACCTGCTTGAGAGAGGGAAAAACATTGGAGGTGACTAGAAGAATCAAGAGTACATTGAAAATGAAGCAGAGACAGGGTTAAGGAGAAGGAGATGAACAGAAATAGAACAAGAAAATCTGGAAATATTGGACTTTATTAGACTTTGTTAAACTTGTAGGGGACTAAAGCATATGCCGTACTTCATGTCAATAATGTTTGAAAGAATAAAATCAGTAACTTGAAAACTGACAAATGTGGGGATTACAAAGCATTAATTATATTTGTGAAACATGACAGAACAAGAAAACCTGGAAATATTGGACTGTTTTAACTCTGTTAAACTTGTAGGGGATTCTAAAGCATATGCCTTACTTCATGTCATTAATGTGTGGAAAAATACTCAGGAGAGTGGAAAAGAAGGGAGAAAGATAACTAAGTAAAACATTTTAATAGTACTATTCAAATAGTGCACGGTTTTCTTTGCATGTTATAAAGCTATTTTTTTAAGTTATTTTTAAGTGTAAAGGGGATACTAATGTAAATAGGTGCTTCTGTTTTTTTTCTTTTTGTTTCTTTCTCCTTGTTCAGTTTTAAGAAAGGTAGGCACTGCAATGTAAAAAAAAAAGTTCTGGTTAAAAGAGCATGACAAAAGAAAAATTAGTGTGCTTTTTCTCATTCTTACATAGGCAAACGACTGGGTTAAGGCCATTAACTTAATCTAGTAACAAGCTGTAAGAGAAAGCAAGTAAATGAAAAAGAATATTGCATATTACAAGTTTTTTTTCTGGTAAACAGTTTTGTGTCTGGTTCTCATGTCACTAGCAGACAATCTGATAAAGAGAAATGGCTTGGAGAAAATGTTTTCTGAAAGCATTCAAGTGTTTTCCCAACTGAGAGAGCCATAAAGCTAAGACAAAACCAGACAGCACTTAAAAGAACCACAGGCTATGCAATATGTCTTAGCAGGTATAACCTTTCTTTTAGGTTAGCTTGGGTCTGTCCGTGTGGCTGTCAGTTTGGAACACTTGTTCCTTTGAGAAGGGTAAAACTACAATATTTGAAGATGTACATGTTTCTGTGTGTTATTATTAAATTAACAGGTTTTAGGGGAGCATTGGGGTGTGTGTATATTTGAGGGTTTTCAATAAAACAACAAAAAGTTCTGTAAGATGTCACATAGGCTCAAATGGAGATGACAAGAAGCAATTGTATAAAAGAATAGCCTGCCAAACAGTACATGCATGTAACACATAAGCTGAAATTAGACATTTAACAAAAAAGATGTTATATATAAAAGGGGGAGTAATCTCTCAAGAATATATACTTTCTATAATGTCTTTAAACATTAATGGTTTCATAGATAAATACAATAAAGAAGCAGTAGGGAACTATATTAAATATATATAGAGTGAAAATACCTATGTGACAGAAGACACGCTTGGAAAGAACTGAACATGTAAATTTGCTAAACAAAGGTTTTCAAGATGGTTATTCAGCAGAATACCTGGGACAAAGGAAGAGATGAATACTTATATTCATTGCAAGAGGAGCTCCAGTAGTAATAGAAGAGAATATAAAAAGACAATAATAGTAGATTTGTAGTACTAAGGGGCTACTGGCAAGGGAGGAGGATTACACTGGCATCTATTTATATTCCACAAAAAATGCTATAATGGAGATTAAAAAAAATTCTGGTATAAATAATTAGCTTTCATCAGGAAATATTACTTATAGGTGGGGACTGGAATTTGATTTGCAGTAGTGAAGATGTGTCTGGGGGATCTATATCAGTTCAACGAAACAGCTCGTCATCAAATACAACAACCTCGAACTTCTAACCACGAAATCTACAAACATCGAATGCTCAGAACAGCAATTTTTTTCCCTGGGAAAAAATTCACTGTTCCGAGAAACACACACACAACACAAGCACACCAAAAAAACAGCAATCCACACACATACACTTAAAATCCTACATCTAACCCTACACTAAATTGTACATACAGTACTATCTATCCACTATCCTTAACCCAAACCCTAATGCTACGGTCCGACACTATCACACACTCACCTCACCCGCATCCTAACCCTAACTCACATACCCTGCCCTAACCCTAAAGTCTGTCACTATCGCACACTCACCTCACCCGCACGCTAGCCCTAACTTACATATCCCGCCCTAACTCTAAAGTCTATCACTATCGCACACTCACCTCACCCACACCCTAACCCTAACTCACATACCCTGCCCCTAACCCTAATGTCCACACAGTCACACACTTGAACCCAACCCGTAACTTTCCACCACAGTGCTGAAAATAGCGAAGCCACAGAAACGGACAACCGAATTCTTCCCTAGGAAAAAATTTGGTTATGTCCAGCTTTGCTATTTTCAGCGTTCGCTGTTTTCAGGTCAATATTAGACCATTCAAAGTATTAACACTTCAATGATCTAATATAGACTCTCTGGGGGGCCCAGAAGGGAAAATATAACAAAGGACGGTAGATTTTTTAAAAAAGTTATGAAAATATTTGGCATGGAATATATGACTTCAGTACTAGGAGTTTGGAGTGAATTTACATATTATTCCCTAAGATACAAAAACTGGGCTAGGCTAGACAGAATTTACATTTCACAGGAACATGTGCATTTAATTGAAGGTCTTTGATATATACACAATAATTATTTCAGATCATGTGGTAATAATAACTAAAATAAAAACACAAGGTAATAAAATAAAAATGAGACACTGGTGCTTTCCCACATACGTTGAAAAGAGAGGAATTTAAGGCAATGTTAGTGGAAATTATTCAGGAGCTATTTGAGAAGATAGAAATTTCTTCTGAAAATATAGCTAGAAAGTGGGATAAAATTAAAGTGGAGTTTAAAAACAGGGTGGAAATAAAAGAAAGGGAGATATGGTTAGGAAGTAACAATAATTATTGAAATGGACTGACAAATTTTAAAAGTATTGCAAAATAGGGGGATTCTCACAGAACAAGAAGAGAAACAGCTGCAGCATGCTAAACAGAAAATAAGGGATTATCTCAATAATATGCATGAGTTTAGAAAGATTGTTGTTAAGCAACTGTTTTTGATAATAACTCCAGAGCACAAAAAATTTTAGCACAACAACTCAGGCAACAGAAAATAGGACTGTCACCAAGCTTAGGGAGCCTATAACAAGGAAGATAACAATGGATCCTGCAGAAGTATTAGAAATATTTTGGAAATTCAATGAAAGTCTGTATAAAGCAGAGAAATATGGAAATCAATTAAAGGTACAAATGGAAATGTTTATGGAAGAATTAAATATGCCAAGGTTAGAAGTAGAAGAGGCTCAATTACTAACAGGATAGGAGGAAGGGTAGGAGTAAATTACATAGGAAAAATGTAAATTGTGGGGAATAATATATGCAGAGGAGGAATGAGGTTTAAAAGACGACAGGAAATGAATGAGCTATGTAATGGTTGTATGACAATAACTGGATATATTATAAGTGATGTATAATGTTTACAGCTACAGTTGTATCGGCATGGTTTGTAATGTACAATGTTTGCAACTGAGAATGCATCAGTATGGTTTATTTTCATTTATATAAATGCAAGATTGCCTGAATCATACATGATAAATTAATACAGACGTTTCTTGTTTAAATAAATATTTGGACTACAGGTTAGAGATTGCCTTCCCTATCAAGGATTGATATCAGAGTATAGGCAAAGAAATAGGAGGAGGGGCCTAAATGAAAGACCAGCACTGGTAGAGTTTTTAATAGAAACTAGAACAGAAGCTGCTGTTAAAAAAGAAATAATTATTAGAGCATATAAAATATTGCATTATAACTATAAGAATCAATCAGAAGAGGTTAGAAAGGATTGGGAAGAGGGATTGGATAAGCAATTCACAAAGAAACACTGAGGGGATATATGTATGTCTCCCAAATATGCAACCGAGTCTAGATGATTTAGGATCTTTGATTGGAAGTGTTTACGTAGGCATTTTTATACCCCAAGTAGACTCCAAAGAATTTTTCCTCAGGTGGACAGCAAATGTTGGTGGTGTGATGGGGAAGAAAGAGGTAACTGGTAACATATTTTCTGGGAGTGTAATGAGTTGGCAGACCTTAAAGATTCCCTGCAGATGCCTTTGTCAGAGATACTGGGTGAGCAAATTGGTGAAACTAAGGAGATGATTTTTTTGAGCTATGATACGGAATCTGAATTTTTCTAGACATAGTAAGGCCTTGCTGAGTCTAATTATGGTGACTGCCAAAAAAGTAATTAATAGAAAATGGAAATCAAAATCTAAAACAACCTCACTAGAATTAGCGGCTATAGTAACAAAGATAAAACAACTAGAATTGGGATCTTTAGAAAATTACATAAGAAAAAATGAGAATTGCGGGAATAATACATGCAGAGGATGAATGAGGTTTAAAGAATGCAGGATTTGAGTGAGCTATGTAATATTTGACTGATAATGATTGGATAGATTATAAGTGATGTATAATGTTTGCAACTACAGTTGTATCAATGTGGTGTGCTTTTATTTTTATAAATGTAAGATTGGCTATATCATGTGTGATAATTTAATAAAGATGTTTCTTGTTTATGAAAAACATTTTCATTATTCTGTACCTAAAAGTGAGTCTGGATTCCATTAATAACTGAATCTACAGTTGCTAGTGTATCATTTCCAGTCTGAGCTGAAGAATCTCTTGCCTCTCTGCCTATTCATTTGCTGCAAAAATAATCCTCACTGTCATTACTTTTATTACTCCCACTGTTGTACCACTTACATTGTTTGCAATCATACACTTCTCATCATGATGTCTTTGTACTTCCATAGGCAAATACATGTTGTCAGCTTCAGTCTTTCTCCTCTTGTTTTTGTCTTACAGTAATGTTTGTTCTTTAGTCCTTCCAAGTTCAGTTTACACTTTTGTTTGTCTTGCCTTTGCCTCTTTTTTCTACTGCCTGTATTGGAACAAGGACACCATTTTCTGTAGACTGAATGTTTTGTGATCAAACAGTGTTATCACTCCCTGTGATTTTGGTATTATATATCAAAGTAGTGTCATTCTGTTTAGTATATATACTTCATTATATACATTAGTCAGTTTTATTTCCTAGTTATTTGTTGTGAACGTCCCCCTTTCTCTTGTTTATTTTATTGTACATTTTCTGAATTCTCATATTGCTGCATACTTGTATCCTAAATTCCAAACTTGTCATCTGCAGTATCATGTTTAATAGGGGTTGTGTGACCCTTACTAGTAGAGGGCAATTTGTTTCCTAAGTATATTTTATTTGTACTTTGCCTAATATTATTTATTTCATCAACGCAGTCATAAATATATGCAACAGTTTTCCAGTCTGTACTAACTGCACAATTGCAAACGTCCTCAGTATTTACTATGAATAAAAGTAAATAAATTATCCAACTTTTGACAATAGGAATATGACTCCAGTGTTATCAAGTATTACATAAATACATATACATATACGCACATACGCATATGTGTTTGTGTGTGTGTGTGTGTGTGTGTGTATATATATTTATATATATATATATATATATATATATATATATATATATATATATATATATATATGGGTTCCCTTCAGAAGCTCGAAATACTGAAATCTCGAATTTCAGTATTTTGAGCCCAAGAAGCCGAATCCACAGAAGAGCAAAAGTTTAGAAGCAAGAAATTCAAAACCTCGAATACCAGAGGTTTTGAATTTCGTGCTTCTGAACTTCCGCTGTGGTCATGTATTCAGGTAAGTGTGTGTGTGTGTTAAGGGGTTTGGGTAGGGGCTGTAGTGTGTGTCAGTGTGTTTTGTTGCTGTGGTGTGTGTATGCGAGGAGAATGTAGCTTGTGTGGTGGTGTTTTGTATGTGTTTGTATGTAGTGCGACCTCGGAGTGAGAATATTTAAGTTGGGGGTGTGTGGGGGGTGCAGGGGGGCTTGCCCCCCTGCTTTCATGTAGTAGACAGATTGTGTTTGTTTGTGTGGAGAATGGTGTGTGTGTGTGTCTGTAGTAGTACCATGAAATTCAAAACCTCTGGTATTCAAGGTTTTGAATTTCGCAGTTTTCAGTTTTCGTTGTGTGGATTCGGCTTCTTGAGGCTCGAGATACTGAAATTCGAGATTGCGATATTTCGAACTTCTGAAGTGAATTCATATATATATATATATATATATATATATATATATATATTTCAAGGTAATTATGCTTCATCAACTCCATAATCTCAGAATTCACAGAAATTGTATGAGAGCATCACACAAACAATATACAAACTATTAAATGAAGTACACTGAGCTAACCTTGTACAAAGAGAAGTACTTCATAAAGTTCTTATTCTGAAGGATCACGTCACTTGTTCAGGTCACACTAAGACACTGTCTCTCACAGGCATAGTTCAAGTTATAACTAGCTATGCCTCATAGGAGTTTAGAGTGCGCTGGCCTACAATCTATCATTGTTTTTTCCAACAAACAGTGAAAAGCAGAGGAAGGAATATAAATATATTTATATATTATATAAAATATAAATCAAAATAAAGATTTTCCTACCAAGCAGTTATACAAAAAATAACAAAACAACACTGGATGGTTTGAGATAGTAGGCTCAGAGTTTGTGATGCAGGCCAAGAATGTATTCACAGTTATCAGTCCGCTAATACAGGTTGTATTTGAAAAGGGTGAAGGAGTTACTTTGCTTAATGCAAAGGAGGACTGTATTCCATGGATGAAGAATTATTTGAGTAAAAATGAAAAAATTCTTTGAGTGAGGTATCTATTGAAGAAGTTCACTCAGGGCAGGGCCGTTTAAGACCTTATAGTCCAGGAAAGTTTCACCATAGGTTCATACTAGGCTATCTGCCCTGGGGCAATTATAAGCCTAGCCCGATTCTGTATGGCTTACGCCACCCCTTGATTTGAGTATACTGTGCCCTTTTTAAGGTTTAGTTTACTGTGCCTCTGTCTAATAGTGACACGGGAGTAATCCCTGGGACAAACCTACGATCCCCCATCCACCTATCGAGATTCTTCTTGAAGAGATTCAGTGAGGTGCTGTGCCTCACATGAACTGGAATTCTATTCCAGAGCGAAGGGAGCCTCTGGGTTATGAACCTGTCCCTCCAGCAAGTTCTATTTATTTCTGTGCTGAGGTTCAAGTCCCTCGAGCGTGTGGCTCTAAGGGATTTAGATTTACTGAGGTGGAGCATGTCCATTAATTTTGGATTTGACATAGCTTTGTATGTCAGGCATAGATCGCCTCGAAGTAGGCGGTATGCAACTGAGTAGAACTGGAGTTTTTTTAACCGAGCAGCATATGACATCTGTTTGAGACCCTTGATCCTCTTGGTGAGATACTTTTGGGGTCTTTCTAATTGCTGCAGGTGTCGGGTAAGGTACATTGTATTCTATGATGGGCCTGATGAGGGATGAATAAAGGGGCACGATTACCTCTCTTGATCTAGATGTGAAACCCTTTGTGATGAGGTGGGCTATGTAGAAGGTCTTTCTAACCACTTTGGCAATGTGGTTTTCAAAGGAGAGATTGCTATCAACTTGGGTCCCCAGGTCCCTAATAACTTTCTCTGTACTTAATGGGTTTCCGCCTATGTGGTAATTTGTGGGCACATTGTTTTTGCCAAAGGGTATGACTATACATTTTTTGGCATTTAGCTTTAAACCATGGCGCTGGCACCAGTTGTCTGTCTCTGTGAGACCTTTTTGAAGGATGTTTGTGTCAGCTGGAGAGTCTATTATGGTGCCCAGGTTGCAGTCGTCTGCGAACTTGGTGAGCTATAGTCCTCCCACGTTTGCCTGTACCTCGGAAAAGTATATACCGAACAAGAGTGGTCCCAGGACAGAACCCTGTGGGACACCACTTGTGACCGGTTTCGAGTCTGACATGGCTCCAGCAACTCTCACTCTGTGGGTTCTGTCTTTGAGCCAGTTTGCGACCCATCTTGTGACATAGGGGTTTATATTTAAGCTGGATAGCTTATCTATGATGCCCGAGTGGGGTATTGTGTCAAATGCCTTTGCAAGGTCCAGATAGGCTGTGTGGACTACCTTCCCTTCATCTATGGCTTTGGTGACTGTTTCGAAGAAGTCAACCAGGTTCAAAAGGCAGGATCTGCCCTTGACAAAGCCGAACTGGGTAGGATCTAGTGTCTGTAGGTCCCCAATGTCTTTGTTTATGAGCTCCATGATGATCCTCTCCATAGCCTTGCAGACTAGGCTAGTCAGGCTTATGGGGCGATAGTTTCCAGGGTCCGTAGAGGCTCCACCTTTGTGGAGTGGGACCACTGTTGCTCTACGCCATTCTGTGGGCACATATCCTGTAGTGAGGCTGAGATTGTATAGCTGTTTTATTTGAGGGATTAGGTCCTCTTGGAGTTCATGTAGGATGCAACCTGGGACGCCATCTGGTCCCATGGAAGCAGTGTTTTTTGCTTTGGAGAGGGCAGCCTTCACCTGAGCATCAGAGATGTTTGGGAGGCAGCCCTCTGCTGGGATAGATACTTGCTCTTTTGGGCGGGAGGGGTTGGAGAAGTTTGCACTGAACCTGTCTGCCAGGATATTGGCGATGTCTGTCGGTTCAGTGTATTTTTTGTCATTTAGAATCAACTCAGAACAAGTCTGGGAGTTGCATCCCAGGTTCCTAACATAACTGAAAAAAGCTTTATGATTGTCTTTGGTGTCCTGTGCAATTTTTCTCTCGAAGCAGGCCTTGGAGGATTTTATGAGGGATCGTAATTTTTTGCTAGTACTGATCAGAGATGCCTTCCCTATTAGGGATTTTGCTCTATCATGTAGTAGCTTCCTCCTTCTGTTGTACAGTTTATTTATGGCAGGGGTCCACCAGACTGGACACCTGCCTTTGGATGATTGGGTCTTGGTTTTGTTTGGGATAGCATGATCCATGCATTCCTGGAGATGTCCGTAGAATGCGTTTATATAGGATTCTGCAGTTTGGACCGTAGTTTCCACTGGCCCTGGGGCCTTGAAGGATTCCACTTTGGTTTTGAGAAGTGAGAAGTTCACTTTTGAGAAGCTTTTCTTTGTGGTTTTCTGGGCTGGGTGTGGGGTCGGGATGTGGACATCCAATGAAATTAATTTATGGTCTAATCTTACCAATGAGGGATATACTTCTGGTGTGGAGCATAGAGTCCCCATGTTGGTAATGATCAGGTCTAGTATGTTGTCCCCTCTTGTGGAAATGGTGACTAGTTGTTCCATAGCATTTGAGTTTATAATTTCCAGGAACCTTTGGGCTAAGGTGCTGGGGCTTGAGTAGTGCTCCCAGTCAATGTTTGGGTAGTTGAAGTCGCCCAATATAATGGTGTTTGGAGAGATCTTCATGTTCTCCAATGTTTTCAGGAAAGCCAAGTGGGATTCCTGACTTTGAGAGGGTGGTCTGTAGGATGCTATAAACTGAAAAGCAGTCTTGCCCACTGTTAGTTGCACATGGATGGTCTCCGATACTTCGTGCAATGCCACTAACCTGGAGGTGTGGATAACCTTGATAAATATGGAAACTCCCTCCTTTGTGGTTCGGTCCGGGTTTTGGGGCCGAAAAGCATGATATGAGGTATAGCCTGGTAGTGCTGGGGTGCTGTCTGGAGCCTTGAACCAGGTTTCTGTCACTTCACAGATATCAATGATCTCCATACTGAGGAGAGCTTTGAGTGCGTGCATCTTGAGGTTAAGACTTCTGGCGTTAAGCAGCATTACCCTTAGTTTCTTGTTCCTTGTGCTGTCTATGGGGGTGGGTTTGACTTTTGAGCCTTGCCTAAAAAAGGCACTATGGGGGTGGCAAGAGCCTTTGCCAATATCCGAAAGCCTAGTGGTGACAGGTGCAAGCTGTCCCTAGCGAAGCAACGTGGCTTGTCGAGCATGTCATCCCAGGCTGACAGACACTGGATCCCCTTTGAATGACACCAAAATTTTAGCCAATTGTTAAAATCGATCATTTTGTCTTTGTACTGTGGCATCATTCTAGGTGAGGGTAAGATGCTGCTCAAGGTCAGGGTCATACCAGCCTGGGCTACATGATCAGAGAGCTCCTCTATGTCTCTTTTCATGTAGTCCAGGGAGGTACGTCTCAGGTCATTCACACCAGCATGTACAATGACTGAGTCATATTTGTATCTGCTTTGGAGTGACCTGAGTGCTTGCGTTATGTGGCGGATCCTAGCACCCGACAGGCAGCTCACCGTGACCTTCTCTTTATTCAGCCTGGTGAGCGGGACGTCAGTGTGTCTGACAATAGAGTCACCTATTACAAGAGTATCAGGTGTGTTATTCAGCCTTAAGGGCTGTGGCTGCTTGGCACACTGACTTTGTGGGCTATGTGTTGTGCATGTTTTGTTTTGAGGTAGCGTTTGCTTGGATGTCTGCTTTGGAGGTCTCTGTTGCTTAGGTAGATTTTTATTTAGAGCCTCCGAGTATGTTTTGTGTATTTATGTGTTTGGTTCGCTGATGTGGTGGGACTATGTGATACTGGAATTGTGTTGTGTGAGGTTACCTTCTCCTCCTGACTGGTTACACCAGTTTTGAGATGAGAGAGCTCAGCCTCCAGTTTGGCTAAATAGTTGCATCTCTCACATATATTTGAACCTGTTTGGAGGAGGAGAGGGTTGTCCGTGTACATGAGACAGTTGTAACATTGCCTCAAAATTCCCAGATTCACCAGCTGGACTGGAGAGGAAACCATTGACTGACCTTTGGACATGCTAGAGTAATATAGGGAAACTGAATTTAAGACAGACCAATAGAGGATAGGGTAATCGTAGAGAGTATAAGAATAAGTAGTGCTTATGGTTTAATAGTGCTAACTTGTAGGATTACTTAATTGGACCAGTGAAGGGCCTTAGAATGAGAATATGGTGTTTAAATTGAGAGATAGAGCAGTTCTAAGGGAAGAAGTGAAGAGCAGACTTTGTGGAGCCAGGAATAGTTTAAACCCAATTAGGCGGCGCTGCCCGCTGTTGCGCTATGCACAAAACCGCGCAAAAGAGGGTTTTAAGAGAGGAAGATGAAGGAGTTTGAAATTGACCCAAAATGGCCAATAAAACTACAATTTCAAGTCAGTAACCACTCCCACAGGGGCAGGCAGGCTGCTCAATGTTTTTCACTGCCACTGATCAACAGAGAGACTTCCCTTTAGCCCAAGCAAAAAATGGCCTCCAAGAAACTTACAAACAGTTCAAGAACAGCAAGCCTGTAACTGAACTTTTTTAAATCTCAGAAAAGTGGGAAAAAAGCAAGATTTTTTTGTTTTTGTTTTTTTTTTCAGAGATAGCAGAGGTTCACAAGTATCAACAAGTTATAACAGTGCAGTAAATGACCCCACACAAGAGTGCTAGGCCAAAGACAGATAAAATGCAAGTTTTGAGAAAAAACGATTTTAAAAATAAGTGCAAACAGGAAATTCAGTAAACAGCTCTAGGTTGTGCTCTAAATACAGTTACTAATGCAGAAATCAAGTTTAACAAGCCAGAAAATGCTCAAAATAGGCGGCTATGCAGAAAAACTTAGCAAATAAACAGAGGAAAAATACTTAAAATCTCAAAAGTGGCTCCTTTCTTCTCTCATCATTTTCTCCTCTTGGTGGGTGCTTCACCAACAGCCAACAAGCCTGAAAAGATGCCAAAACCACGAGGCAACCAGGTTTTAAGAGAGGAAGATGAAGGAGTTTGGAATTGACCCAAAATGGCCAATAAAACTACAGTTTCAAGTCAGTAACCACTCCCACAGGGGCAGGCAGGCTGCTCATTGTTTTTCACTGCCACTGATCAACAGAGAGACTTCCCTTTAGCCCAAGCAAAAATGGCCTCCAAGAAACTTACAAACAGTTCAAGAACAGCAAGCCTGTAACTGAACTTTTTTAAATCTCAGAAAAGTGGGAAAAAGCAAGATTTTTTTTTGTTTTTTTCAGAGATAGCAGAGGTTCACAAGTATCAACAAGTTATAACAGTGCAGTAAATGACCCCACACAAGAGTGCTAGGCCAAAGACAGATAAAATGCAAGTTTTGAGAAAAAAACGATTTTAAAAATAAGTGCAAACAGGAAATTCAGTAAACAGCTGTAGGTTGTGCTCTAAATACAGTTACTAATTCAGAAATCAAGTTTAACAAGCCAGAAAATGCTCAAAATAGGTGGCTATGCAGAAAAACTTAGCAAATAAACAGAGGAAAAATACTTAAAATCTCAAAAGTGGCTCCTTTCTTCTCTCAGCGTTTTCTCCTCTTGGTGGGTGCTTCACCAACAGCCAACAAGCCTGAAAAGATGCCAAAACCACGAGGCAACCAGGTTTTAAGAGAGGAAGATGAAGGAGTTTGGAATTGACCCAAAATGGCCAATAAAACTACAGTTTCAAGTCAGTAACCACTCCCACAGGGGCAGGCAGGCTGCTCAATGTTTTTCACTGCCACTGATCAACAGAGAGACTTCCCTTTAGCCCAAGCAAAAAATGGCCTCCAAGAATCTTACAAACAGTTCAAGAACAGCAAGCCTGTAACTGAACTTTTTTAAATCTCAGAAAAGTGGGAATAAAGCAAGATTTTTTTTTGTTTTTGTTTTTTTTCAGAGATAGCAGAGGTTCACAAGTATCAACAAGTTATAACAGTGCAGTAAATGACCCCACACAAGAGTGCTAGGCCAAAGACAGATAAAATGCAAGTTTTGAGAAAAAAACGATTTTAAAAATAAGTGCAAACAGGAATTTCAGTAAACAGCTCGAGGTTGTGCTCTAAATACAGTTACTAATGCAGAAATCAAGTTTAACAAGCCAGAAAATGCTCAAAATAGGCGGCTATGCAGAAGAACTTAGCAAATAAACAGAGGAAAAATACTTAAAATCTCAAAAGTGGCTCCTTTCTTCTCTCAGCGTTTTCTCCTCTTGGTGGGTGCTTCACCAACAGCCAACAAGCCTGAAACTCTGCAGTCTCTATACAGAGAAGAGAGCTAGAGCTTTAAGATGTTCTGCATAGATAATGGAACACAGGTTCTTCATTTTCTTTGTGAGGGAATGTTGTGTTTTTTCAAGTTAGATTATATGTTGGAAAAGTTACATGCCAAAGGGAGTATTGTATTCAATTACTAGCCTAATAAGGGAGGGAAGAAAGATATCATAACATCCTTTGACCTGCAAAAAATGCCCTTAGTAATCATCTGGGCTTAAAAAAAGGATTTTCTAACAACTATGGCTACATGATAGCAAAAGGAGAGATCATTGTCAGCATTTGTGCCGAGGTCTCTTAATAACTTTCTGTTTTGAGCAGTGGAGCTGTTATTGTGGTAGGAACAAGGGTGTTCCTCCTTGGCAAATGATACAGTACTAGTGTTTGGCAATTATCTTAAGACCATGGACTTGACATGGCATGTTAGTCCTTCTTGTAGAATTTGGAAGTCTCCAGGATGTTGATAATGGTTCCAGGTTTGCAGACATCAGCAAACCTAGTCAGTAAGCGGACTTTGACATCAGATGTGAACTCAAAGAAGTGAATACCAAATGGAAGGGACCCCAGACTGACTGTGCACCTTTTCTGAAGAAAGTGTCCCACCACATGCACTCACACGCACGCACACACACACACACACACACACACACACACACACACACACACACACACACACACACAGATACACACACTTATTTGCTTGTTTCTGCCCACGAGACAGTTCGATAGCCATCAGGTAGTGTAAGGATGCACATTTAGTTTGATAAGTTTATCAATAATGCTCAAGTGAGAAACAATGTAAAAAATGTTAGCTATCTCAAGATAAACTTTGTGAAACAATTTGCCTTGAGCCATGTTAAACAGACAGGCTCTACCCTTCATAAACTTAAACTGTTTGGGTCAGGGAACTTTGAGATGCCAATCCTGTTTATGGCATCCATAAGTATTTTCTATTGTCTTATATACAAGGCTTTTGACGCATATGGATTTATAATTACTAGGATCAGTTGTGGGCCTCTCTTGTAAAGTGGGATAACCAGTACAGTTCTCCAAGCCTAAAGACACATAGCCAGATCAGAGGCCAAGGTTGAAACGATTGTGGAGTGCTCCAGTAAGACGGTGTTTCACACTGGCAAGGAAGCACCCCCAACACATTGTCGAGCCCTGGTAAGCAAGACAGCCTTTAAGACTTGTTCAAGAGTGGTATTTGGAAGAGGCCAACAAAAGGGTCCAGTCTGTGTTGGCTAGGTGAAGATGGGGGGAGGGGGTTGACATAAACTTGTCTGCTAATAGGTTATCTATGTTTTCAGGAGTAGAGTTGATGGAGGCATTCTATGACAACACACAGCCATGCTTGATGGTGTTTCTAAGGTTTCTAATACAGCTGAAGAAGGACTTGTGATTGGTTTTGACAGTGGTGGTTGATACTGCACTTTGGAAGATTTAATTTTGATTCTAAGCTTGTTATTTAACTTTTCAAGTTTAAATTTGAAGTGTTTTTTTTTCAGTTTATTACTAAGGGAGAGGCATTTATTTTCTTGTCAGAGCTTCTTTATGCTACAATTCCACAAAATAGGTTTATTCCAGTCACAGAGGTACGTTCAGTGACGGATCTGAACATGTGATGAGCACTAAATCCTGGCAGGGAAGGTGTGCTATCATAGTTCTTGAACCATGTTTCAGTAATGACACAAACGTTTATATTTTCTAAAGTCAAGAAGGCTTCTGAGGATGGCAGTTTGTTATTTAAGCCTCTAGCACTTTCTGATAAGGATGTGAAGATTATTGATGAGTACAGGAAGATAGTGTATGCTTCTGCAACTTTGATTTTCAGAATTTTGAATTATCAGGCTCAGGTATTAATGTTTATTTTAACTGTGAAAGTGCGAGGAAATGTTTGGTCTGCAGTTTCGTCCTGAGAGAAAACATCTGCTTTAAATTATTTAGTTTCTTCTATTGTACTAGTGACTGCTCTACAGTATATGTATAACTCAGTTGATAATTTGTCCAGGACTATGATCTCTGGTACTGTTTTCAGGAGGTTTGCCTGGCTACATTTTCAGAACTTCCCAAGAGGATGTGAATAATGAAATTGTATTTTATTTTTAAGATAGAAATTCACTTTTTGGTTCCTTTGCTGCAGAAGTGGTCAAAAATGTGATGAAAAGTTAAAGCAGGCAAGCTCTAAGATTTTCTGTGCTTTTTCTAATTTTCTAAGGGATTCTCTAACTCCTCATCCAGTTTTGGCATAATTGCAAAGGTGTTCCAAAATTAATTCAGGAACTCCCAAAACCAAGGACAGTCCTACTAGTCAGTTTGATTATTTAAGAGACTTTGTTTCCCCCCTCCCACCCTGGCAGACCCTTTTCCCTTCCAGAAAGTCTGAATCTCCATTTTTCTCTTTGGTAATAGACAGTTTCAAACAAATGAGTTCTGGTTATATATGGCAATGAGAGAATATTCCTCCTTAGCAGGACGTTATTCCTCATCCGCCAGACCAAACTTATTTCCGCTTGTCCTTCATTACATTCTGTTCCAGGGAGTGATAGATCCAGTTCTGCCTTCTCAAGTTGGGAAAGGTTTTTGTTCAGTGATGTTTCTAGTGACAAAGAAAGAATATCTTTAGAGACCAGTTCTGGATCTTTCTTTTCAGACTTATTTGTGATGGCGCCTAACTTCAAAATGATGTCACTTCACAATCTGTTGCCTCTTCTTCCTCCTCCTAGTTTCTGGTGATTTTACATTTAAAAGATTTTTATCATCTCATTCCTTCTCATCTAGATTTTAGATGTTTCTTAAGGTTTATGTGTCTGGATCACTTTATTGGTTTTCTTCTTTACCCTTTGGGTTATCCACTGCACCATGAGTGTTCACTAAGTGGTTAGCTCCAGTTATAGCTCATTGCAGGCTACTGAGTATTCACTTTCTTTTTTTCCATATTTAGACAACTTGCTTAGCTTTGCAGTGCCTTTTTCAAAGTGTCGGTAATCTCTCGCTTGGGTGAGAGATCTCTTATACAAGCGGGAGTTCCAAGAGAACTTTCAAAAGTAATTTTTGACTCTTTCATACAGGAGTGTATTCCTGGAGTGTCAGCTGGATACCTCAGTTCAAAGAGCATTTCTTCCACATGAAAAAATAGATCTATGTCTAGCTCTATTTCTAATGTTTTCCAAACGAGCTTTGGTCACTGCAAGGGAATACATCTGGATTTTGGATCTCATAGCGTCTTTGATTCTTATGATAACCCTAGCAAGCCTTTACCTGAGAAGGCTATAGTGGTAGCCAGAAGTTTGTTTGGTCCCAGCATCAACATCCCTTGTCTTCTCAAATCTCAGTGCTGAGGTTTGTTAATAGAAAAAATTATTTGCTGGAGACAGCAAATATCTCTAAGTTTGGACCGCCCCTTATTCCTCCCTGTTTTGAAGCAGTCAGTCATCATAGATGTCTCAGACTTTGCTGGGGGTGCAGTTTCAGGAGGGATAATAGTACAAGGTGTGTGGGACCCCCTAGGACAGATTCAAGCACATAACTATGAAAGAGATGCTTGCCTGATCAAGGTACTCAGCTCTCTGAATAATCTTTGGTCCTCAGGACCTCTTCTAGTTCTTTCAGACAATACTACACTCGTGTGGCACATCTTCAAGCAGGAAGAAACCAGGTTGTACCCCCTTTGCAGATTAGCTATGTTAGGTTGGAATATAGTTTCATAGCACAGTCTCATTCTACAGTCATCCTTCATTCTGTCAGGGCAATATTGTGTGGCAGATAAGCTGAACAGGACAGGACAGACCCCCATGTACGTGAACTAGATCAAGAGTTCTTCCAAGATTTCTAGAAGATTTAGCATCTTTGCTTGGAAGTGTTTACAGAGGTATGTTTATACCCCAAGTAGACTCCTAAGAATTTTTCCTCAGGAAGGTTGTAAATGTTGGAGGTTTGATGGGAAAGAAAGAGGTAAATGGGAACATAATTTCTGGGAGTGAAATGAGTTGTCAGACTTTAAAAAAATCCCTGCAGATTACTCTGTCAGAAATACTGGGTGAGTAGATTGGTATAGTTAAGGGAATTATTTTTTTATGCTATGATACCAGAATCTGAATTACCTAGGCATAGTATGGCCTTGCTGAGTCTAGTTATGGTGTCTGCCAAAAAAGCAATTACTAGAAAATGGAAATCAAAGTTTAAACCAACTGTACTAGCAGTAGTGAATATAGTAACAGAGATAAAACAACTGGAAATTGGATCTGTAGAAAAGGTTAGGAGGAAATTACATAGAAAAAACTGGGAATTGTGGGAACAATACATGCAGAATAACGTTTTGGAGGAAAAATGAGGTTTAAGAGAAGGCAGAATTAGAATGAGCTATGTAATGTTTGACTGACAATTACTGGCTAGGCTATAAGTGAAGTATAATGTTTTGCTACTAAAAACATAAATATGGTTTGTTTTCATTTGTATAAATTTATGATTGCCTATGCCATAACTGATAATTAAATAAAGATATTTTTTGTTTAAAAAAAGAAAAGTTTTTCCAAGATTTGAACCATCTGTGGGGAGTTCCTCTACTAGAATCATTTACCTCCTCTCTAAATAATCAGCGAACAAGATTTTGCTTTAAGAGTCCATGCTAGAAGGCCTGAAAGACAGATGCCTTTTCTTTTTTCTTTGGCAGGAATGTTCCTCTATGGTTTTCCACTCTTTCCATTGATATCTAGTGTGCTTCTGAATATTCGGATGGAATCCCCCAAGATCTTTGCGGTGACTCCCTTTCTGGCCCAGGCAACAGTGCTACTTCCTTGTTTTGGAAATGGCCAGGGACAGTTGCCGTAAGCTTCCTCACAGAATGGCTTTATTCTTATAAGATCGAGGGTGTTTGATACACCTCAACCCCAATCAACATCAACTAACTGCCTGGATGATAGGGTCTGATTTTCCCTTAAGCACCTGTTTACTGATGGCATGCAGCAGGTACTAATGGAGGCAAGAAAGCCTGTTGCTAGAAAATCATATATTAGCAAATGGAAAAGGAAATGTGGAAGAAACAGGTAATTGGGAGCATATTTTTGGGGGTGTAATGAATTGGCAGACTGCAAAAAACTCCCTGCAGACTACTCTATCAGAACTACTTGGTGAGCAAATGGTATGACTAAGGAAATGATTTTCTGAGCTATGATACAGAATCAGAATTGCCTAGACAAAGTAAGGCCTTGCGGAGTCTAATTAAGGTGGCTTCCAAAAACACAATTAGTAGGAAGTGGAAATTAAAGTCTAAACCAACTGTTCTAGAGATAGTGAATATAGTAACAGATATAAAACAACTGAAAATGAGATCTTTGGAAAAGGGTAGGAGCATATTGCATAGAAAAAAATGGAGGTTGTGGGAACAGTGCATACAGATGACGGAACAAGGTTTAAAAGAAGGCAGGATTTGATTGAGCTATGTAATGTTTAACTGACAGTGTCTGGATAGGTTATAAGTGATGTATGGCGTTTGCAACTAAAATTATGTCAGTATGGTTTGTTTTTATTTATATAAATGTGTGATTTCCTATGTCATAAGTGATAATTTATTAAAGATGTTTCTTGTTTAATAATAATAATAATAAAAAAAAGAACATATACTGGGCCACCACAAACCAGTATAAACCATGTACACATTTAAACACCACAGCTCCCTATATTATTTTATCAGAAACCTATACCTACAATAGATATGTCTGAGCACCACAAGAGTCTATCCAAGGCAAAAAAGGGAAAAACAGCAAGCTACTTAGTAATATGAATCATGTAATTAGGGTGAGAGGTGAACATGTGGAGTGGAAGCTACTTAGTAATATGAATCATGCAATTAGGGTGAAAGGATGTATGAGAGGTGAACGTGTGGAGTGGAAGCTACTTAGTAATAAGAATCATGCAATTAGGGTGAAAGGATGTGTGAGAGGTGAATGTGTGGAGCGGAGATGTGGAAGAGGCATGGTACAAAGAGGCCAGGAAAAAGGCAATGAAGCTTGTAGGGGCAGTACATCTGAAAGGGAGTTAATAGAACAGATCATGAAGGGGAATAAGAGCTTTTTAGCCGTGTAGGAGAAAAAAAGAAGTAGGAGGAGACAGAACTGGTAAGACGGAGTACACATGGGTGAAGGATCACAGAAAGCTTGGGGAAAAATAGAGACACTGAATAAGTTGTTTGCTTTACTCTCTGCAAAGGAAATTGTGGAAGGCCGCCATGTTGTGATTGAAGCAGGTATGTATGGAAAGAGCAGTGAACACACACAATAACAGAGACAAAGGAGGTTCAGAAGTAACTGTCTGCTCTTAAGAAGGATAAAGCAAATGGACTAGATAGGCTACCTCCCAAAGTTTTCTTAAATCTGCCCAGTGTGTTGGCAAATCCCCTGATGGATTTCTCCAACAGATATATAGCTATTGCAGAAGTATCAGAGGATTAGGGAACAGACATTTTACCAATGAACAAGGGAGGAGGTAGAAGAAAAATATCTGACTAACTACAAGTCTGAAAACTTAAAAAAGCAGCATGGAAAGTCATAGAGAAAATCCCGATAGGAAAGCTGGTAGCATTTCTGAAGGACAACAGCTTCCAAGACAGCAACCAGTATGTTTTTTTTTTTGGACTAGAAAGAGCTGTCAGTCAAAAAACTCACTGGACTTTTGTGATCAGATTACAAGTGAATTTAGCAAGGGAACACTGAAAGATATACTGTACCTAGACTTCAGCAACAACTTTGACTGAGTCCTACACAGATGATTGACTGGAAACCTGTAGGAGATGGGCATAGGACCAAGACTGAAGAACTGGGTAGCTACATTATTGAAAAACAATCCAGATTTACATACAAGTCCATGATTTGCCATTTCTCAGAATATTCTCTTTTCTGTGAGGTATGGCAATCTCAGAGGTGATGTATATAAGTCGGGTGGATTTGTGGGGCTTGCCACCCTACAAAAACATTTAAAGGAAAACAGCAATGTTCTATATTCACTCTTCTACTGTTATTTTACTTAAACAATATGGTAAAAAGGACACACAAACCATGCAGTAAAAACTTTAAGAAAAACTCAGTCAAGCTAGAGTTTTTATTGTGTGATACCTTAAACCTCCTGTAAAAGATGCCCATCGGATGTATGCAAATGACCCCTTAGGGACATCAAGTGTTTCAGCTACATGGCTTCTGAATGTTCATGACTTTTTTTTTTTTTTTTTTACTTTTTAAGTATTTATGGTTACATTTGGGCCAACAAAGCCAAACACCACTAGCTGTGTAATTTATTTTATTTTGGTCATTCTTGGACTTGGCATTATGAGCTCCAACATTTCAATAGAAAGCCCTACAGATCACTGTCCCATCCAAAGCTAAACTCTGCAGATTAAAGTGGGATGAAGGTGAGACTCATCAGTGTTTGTAACCTAAAAATTGTGGTTAGAGGTATACCTTTTCTTTGAAGGGAACTGGAGAATATGCAATGATAGAGGCGCTAATTTCACAATACCAGGTTAACAGGAACCAACAGAATTTAACATATCTCTGTCAAAAATACTATTCTCTCAGATGTACAGCTGCTAGGAAGTCACAGAGCAATACAAAAACACTTTACATTTGAAACCTAGTAATTATTTCTATCTCAAGACAATAGAAAGATGCCCCTAGCACCAGACATCCAGTCTCTTAGCTGAGATAAACTAACTTTACTGCACAATGTAAATCTCTTTACTTATTTTCTTAGAGTTTACAAGTTAACCCTGTGTATTCCAGCCTTTACCATCAATGCATACATTTGCATAGGCATGCAGTTTATGCACATTTCTGCTCTTTTCCAGCAGGGTGCACTGTGGTTGCATTCCTGAAGCTCAGTACAAAACATATAGTTTTCATACATTTGTAAGACAAGCATACAAATCATATTACTACTCACAAATGACATATAATTATTTACAAAATTCTAGCTGGCTGGGCTGGCAGCCTTCACACATTTTAAAAGAGATTTTAGTTACAACCCATTATAACAGCAGCCATTTTGTAAAGTAGGGCAGCCCATCAAAAGTGTTCCTTTTCTGCAAAGTGGTGCAGTCCTGGAATTGGCATATTTAGGAAGGGGGGCCTACACAGTGACAAAGTGGCACAACACCAACCCCCCCCCCCCGAAAACCACCAAATAGTGCTTTGCTCCTTGGTGTAGAGATATGAAGCCCTGACTATTACCCAGCTGAGCAGAGACCAGTTAGCCTCTAGGGCACTGGATGAGCCAGCTGAGCAAGAGAGGGGGCAAATCTTGAAGAAGATGCATATCCAGACCACTTTTTGCATATGTCATTCACCAAGAGCCTGGCTGACAAGATAAGCATATTTGAGTCTTTTAACACTTTAGGCATTCTAGACTTTGGATGTAAAAATATTTAGTCCATATTACTAGTTAGTCTAAATGTCCTTGCAGTGATAGCATTAAAACTAAATTTGGAACATATTAGTAATTATTGCCTCTTATCCCTCGCCTCATCACTGCCTACATTGGTGCATTATAACAACAGCAGTTCTATGGACTTTCACAGCTGAATTGTTCTGAAGTGTGATAATTATTTTACCAGTGATTGGTAAATTTTATTTTGTTTCTTGCTGGAAAAAATGTTTAAGACTAATGAACTTTAAAGCATAAACTTATCAAACAACAAATACCATTTAAAACAATGCATTCTTAAAGCAGGATGGTAAATCCAAAACAATGTGTGTATGGTCCAAAAAACAAAAAAACAAAACAAGTCTTATGGCAGTGAGCCCATGGCTGAAAAATGCCCAGTGTATAAGGTACACTTTGTCAGTGGGTTGGGATACGATTGGTCTGCCAAGTCGTGTCTGCATGGCAACTTTTATAAAATGTGAACAGAAACACCTCCCCACACAAGAAAAGGTGCAGCAAGTGTTCATGCCAACTGCTGGGGGGGGGGGTTAGACTGTAAAATGGAAAAAAAAACTTATGGATATCTGAGTGAGGGCCACCTCATGAATGTTTCTTGCTGTGTTGATGGGGAACTAATAGGTATATGGTGGTGGCTAGATGATCAGGAAGCATGTGTGTGTGTGTTTGTGGGGGGGGGGTAATCAAGAAGTGTATAAAAAAATGTGTTGTATCACTTTGCAAGGACCAATTTTTCATGACTTATACATGTGAATAAAATTGTTCTTGATGCAATGGATATGAAGCAAATTTCCAACCAAGGACAATTATGAGTTAACTGCAGAAGTGTGGAGTGCTTAAAGTGCATTGTCACACTTTAATAGTACATTGCAGTATCTGGTGAATTATTTGCCACAATGCATTTTGCCCTGGCTGATCCTTATTTATTTGGGCTTTTTTTTTAATAAAAAAGGCTTCCTAAACTTTTTATTGAAACTATGGCTCAAGTAAATGTGGTGTTTCCCTAGGTGACATCACCTTACGAATAGGTTCATAGACTTAATGGATGCACTTTTGTATATGCGTTGCATGCATTCATTAAACCTTAGGAATAGGTTCATAGACTTAATGGATGCACCTCTGCATATGCGTTGCATGTATTCATTAAACCTTAGAAATAGGTTCATAGACTTAATGGATGCACCTCTGCATATGTGTTGCATGCGTTCATTAAAATCTGTGGCTGCATCTCGTGTTTTCCTTGAGATGATGCCACTGAGGGTAAAGATCTCCATTAATCCCCAATGGCATCAATGCAGGGAAACCACATTTTAGTAGGTTTATTTTAATTGAAAAGGAGACTGAAAACTTCCATCAGTGGTGCGAAAATCTCAATTGGCAGCTTATGCGCCTCATATGGTGTTGCAAAAGGTAAGTCCCACAGATGGGATGATGAACTTTAAATAATTAAGTAAAGAAACAAATAAATAAAGCAGAGAGGCTTGGTTTCTGAATAAAACACAATCAATTTATCAACAGCTTAACAAGTAAAATGTCATTTTATCATTACAAGTAAAAAAAATCAAAAGACGTGCTAATCAGATTTTCATGAAGTTGTGTAAATACTGAAAAATTGTTGGACAGTGTTGCTACAAATATATTCTTGATTGTAAATGTTATATTTTTTCTTTAAAACTGTTATGCCTATCAAGATCTATCTATAATTTAATGAACCATGCTTTAAATTGAAAGAATATGTTTACATCTCTTAAAATATATTACGCTATTTGAAAGTTTTGGCATGGCTATGATGAAAAGATGTTTTTATGTACTATTTTTTAAATAAAACAAAAAAATCAGAAAGATCTGAGCTTGTAAACAATATATTTTCTAACAATGGTTACTTAGTAAATAAGCCTTTGATTAGAAAAACAAATACCACTTAGAAAGCAAAGTGAATTAATTAAATGTTTTCCTTTTCTGATCAAACTTTTAGCAGGTCTCCTTAAATATGAGTTTTAAACTTGCACAGAGGTTGGGACTTCACAACATACACATACTATGGACTGAGTTGATGTGGAATGTTGCAAACTTGCAGTGGTAGGTTGCACTTAAGAGTAAAAGTCAAGTCTTCAAGAGGAAAAAAAATAATAGAGTGAGAGTATGAAAGCAAGATGAGGTGAGGAAAAGGATAAAACAAACCAAATTTATTACGTTTGTTAATAGATTGTTAAAGTCACTTGTTGTTCCATCATTTTGGAAAAATAAATAATTTTTAGTTTCCGACCCATTAGTTTAACTCATTTAGCAGTATTGTGTAAATGTTTTGAAAGATGTATGTGTTACTTGATCCTAGCAATCATTATGAATTATGGACATACACCAGCGTGATTTTAACCACGATAAATCTACCTTGACCAATTTTGGTTGAATTTTATGACAAAGTTACTGAAGCTTTAGATCAGGGGTGTCCAACCTTTTGGCTTGCTGGGGCCGCATTGAGTGAACAGAAATTGTCTTGGGGCCGCATATAAAATATATCATATAGTTAACTTTCTCTGCCATGGGAGACCAAAGTCGACCTCCTGGCTGTACCATAGGTGCATTCGAACAATTAATAAATGTAATAAATGCCTAATATTTGCTTAAAATTCTAATTCTCATTCTGATTTTAATTCTCTAATCTAACAGTTAACTCTAACATCTTAGTTAATATATAGATTTTTTTTACAAATAAACAGATATTCACTACAGCACTAGCATTTCTCTCTGGGAAAACCACTCCAGCAGTCCATCTACATACAATGTCAACATTAGCAGTCCTACAATACTATAATCCACAAAAATAAGTCAACAAATTTGCAATAAAGTAAAGAATTCACATTACTGACAAACAATTCTGAATAAGCTACAAGAGGGTCCCACCCAAACAAATGACTGGTGCCAGAAACATGGCCTCAAGCTAAATGCCAAAAAATGCACAATCATCCCCTTTGAGGAGAGTGATGTCCCCACAAATTATCACATGAATAACAATGTAAGCACGCAATCAGTCTTGAGGTGCTTGGGCACCCAGGTTGATAGAAACCTGACTTTTGACCACCACGTTGTCTCCGTTGTACGGAAAGCTTTTTACATGGCCCACCTCATTAGGAAGGGTATCTCATCCAGGGACAAGGAGGTCATAACATCCCTGTATTCTTCCTTTACAAGAGCAATTATTGAGCGCAACACCCCTTTTGGCACGTGCCTCAGCAAAACACCATGCCAAAAGAAAGACTACAACCATTTCTGACATAAAAAGGTCAAAGGACTGAGTTCACTTAGTTATCCAAACAGACAAAAAAGCTTCTTGCTTTCCTCTGTCTCTCACTGGCCCCTATAAATTTCATCACTGGCTTGCTTTCCAGGCTAAGAAAGATCCTGCCTTAAGAGACTTTCTCCACCTCAGAAATACTGGTTATATTTAAAACACTCACTACAAAGACCACAGCCTTCACCGCAATATAAACAAGCCACTTTGTATGGACAGGTTCTTGACACAAAAACTTTCAACTTCTGTAAATAGCTCCTCTCATTATCAAAGAATGTAGTTCAACAACAGTACAATTGGATGGATAGCCATGAATGTACTCCTTAAGTAAGTAGCATAGCCTTCATCAAACCGGAAGGAAAATCCACATACTAAACTTTCCCAGCTGGATGGCTAAGATCTAATATTGGTTACTCAAGTCTACTTGTCTAAGAAGAGGGGCCTATTTAACTAAGAATTCCATTTGCAAAAATATATTCAGTATACATATTAAATCTCTCTCTCTTATACACACACACACAGAAAAGGAGCCCCTACTTGTAAAATAGGCAACCTCAGTAATCACATGACAAAGTCTCACTGATTGAAATTGTCTGGAAGTCAAACTATCTGAAAAAAAATCATAATAGAGATGGATTCATCCATGTAATTTCCCACCACCAAAAGGACCATCAATAAATCAAACAACTGCTCAGCAAAAATTAAATCAATGAGAAATCTATAAACTCTCTAAGATCATACTACATACTGGAGTAAACATATAACTTCCCTCTGATCTAAAGCCATTTGACATTCAGACATTATAATTTGTGCAGAACTTATTCACAGACTGATCGTTTACTAAGCTGTAATGCTGACCATTGCTTTGGAAAAAAACAAATTCCTACACTTTGTCAATAACTCAAAGTGAAGAAAGGATTACTTTTTTATTTATTATGTATTTATTTAATTTTGGAAAACATCTTTAAAACTGTTAAATTGATCACACACCCAGAAACACAGAAAAGTTATTGTGAAAAGTAAACCACAGACTGCTGCAAGAAATCAGTCACAGCACACTATGCTTATGTCTGAACCAATGAAGCATACCTGTCAATTCCAAAAGAATTAAAGTAGCGTAATAAGAAAGTTATTTGCAAGGTTACATGGCAGTTTATATTGGAAATAAGTGGATATATTAAAAATGCTCTGTTTCTCATAATTATGCTGAAAAGTCTTCCGAGGTAAATACAACCTTCTGATTTAGCATGGAACCATACCTCTCAACCTTAGAGCAAGAATTCTGGACAAAGCAAAAAATAAAATTGGGACACAGGCCCAAAAATAGTTATGCTTCACAGACACCATTGAAACAAGTGTAGCTGCAAACATTATACATTACGTATAATGTTTCTATCCCATTATTGTCAGTTAAGCATTATATGGCTCATTCAATCCTGACTTCTTTTGCAACAAAGAAAACCATACTTTGAAAAGATAAATACATTAAAAATAATAAAACACATTGGCCCCACATCCTGCAACTTCCTACCTGCAAACAACCACAGAGCTTTCACTGAAACTAGGTCTGCTTATTTCCACAGAATGACACCTCTCCATAATTAAGTCTAATGGTATACAATCTACCAGGTTCTGGACTACCTGAAATAAATTAAATTATGGCCTGTAAACTGCAAGTGCACTTTCTTTAATTAAACTACATTTCAAAGCCCACTTGCTGTATTTTTTCAGTAACATCCTAATATCCATTTCCAGGTTACTTTACAAGACATTGGCAGTGGTAGACTTAGCATCCTCCAGATCCCTACAGGACCACACTCATACTGCTAACATTGTCCATTAAATGTAAATATCCATCCACTGTAAATGGCAAGAAGCTATGTCTTTAAAAAAATCCATTTTTGGTATTCCTAGTACCCAAGTATCACGTTTTGAAACAAAGAAACATTCTCCACAGTTTGTAAGTCTCTGTCTTTAATAATCATCTACTATTGCAGCACTCCCAACACAAACACACACACACACACACTAAATCCCCCAACATTTAAAAAATGACATTGTGCCCACCTGATTTGCCAGTATTGATGATCCACCAAAGATATGCTTACTGTTGTCTCTACCACTGCTTAGAACCCACCAATGTCAAGACAGTACTGTGTGATTTTTTTGTCAAAAAAAACAATAAACTTTATATGCTACAGTCCCACATTAGTCAATCCACTACTGACCCATTAACCCTAGGCTGCTGTCTCATTCTTACTCCCTGGGACTGCATTACCTTGGATGACTACTTTTATTTCCTAAGCAAAAGACACAAATTGGAAGATGAGGCAAAAATCCAGACATTCTTTGAAAATCCATACAGTTGAGAGGTATGATTTCATATTCAATACAACACTCTCCCTGTCAGAAAAGCTGCAATTTAATGAAAGTGTACTTTTAATGTAAGATGTATTTGTGAGCTAACTTGTTTGTGCGTTAGCCTCTGTGCATGTGTCTCTCTCTGTCATGCACACAAACAAACACACACACACACACACACACACACCTACTTTCACGCACACAAACATTCTGCTTTAATGCATGCACTCACTCACACCATACTTACCTGTTAACACAGGTTAAGTGCTGTCTCTTTAAAAGGCAATGGCAGCAAATCCATAGACGAGTTCCTCTTCAGCAAGAACACACACATTTATTCTTTGGCAAGAAATAAAGGCACGAACACACAGGCCCTTCTTTGGCGCAAAAAAAAATCAAAACTAGAAGGATGCTTTGGTGCATGCGCACACCGATGTTAGTTACAGGTCATGGGCGTGAAAAACACAACAAGAAGTGTTTTGGGGCATGCGTACATCGATGTTGGAGTTAGAGGTAGAGGGTCACATGGCAGAGCTCTGAGGACCGTATGTGGCCCACGGGCCGCAGGTTGGACACATTTACTTTAGATCAATCTCTAAATGTAGGAATTATTTTTATAGACCTAGCTAAAGCATTTGACACCCTTTTTCACATTTCAGTCTCTAAAACATTACAAGAGTTTGGATTTAACCCATTTTTAATAACTGGGTCCTTAACTGCGTGACTAATCAGACTCATTATGCTTGTATTAAAGGTACCTATTCTAAATCTGTTCCAGTTTTTCAGGCAGTTCCTCAAGGGGCAGTACTTGGTCCATTGTTGTTTAACCATGTTTTCTCAGTTTGCCAACTGACAAACAATTTTGGATCACAAAATACACTGATTACTATGCAGTCACTTTTATTGTAGACTCTACTCAAGATATGGATGAAATCAATATCTGTTTGAATGATCTTTCTAGATGGGCAAATTCAGTAGGGCTAGAGTTTAGATACCTAAAATGTCAGGTGGTGTACATTGGTAAACATGCAAGTACCTGAGAAGTTATCCTTAGGAGTTAAACTTCAAGAAATAAAAGCATATAAGGACCTAGGCATACATAATACTTCTAGCCTTTCCTTAAACATTCACATAAGTAAAATTAGAACTAAAGTATTAAGAATGTCTGCTCTTTTACTTAAATCTGTAACTTTAAGGGACAACGTCAGTTTAGTTCATATGCACAAAACTTGTATTTAACTTATTCTTGAATACTGCATTTGTTTTTGTAGCCTGACTAAATCTCAGTTAAATTTATTAGAATCCATTCACTAGAAACTTACTAAAATGACACATATACCATCAGTTAGAATTCAGCTGCGGTGGTGGTGCTGCGGTAGCGTTGTCGCCTCACAGTAAGACGTCCTGTTCAATTCTCAGCCAGAGCGTCTTCTGTGTGGAGACATTCGTGAATGGGCGTACCTTCGTTGAAGGTTGTGTGTCAGGGCCAGCAACTCGGCAAGTAAAAATCTACTACCAATCATTAGCAGACCGGAGTTCCGCTGTGGCGACACCTAACTGGGAAAAAGCCAAAAGACACAACAACAACCATCAGTTAGAATTCAATCATACACTGACAGATGAAAAATGTCTGAGTTATTAGAAGCACTTTATAATATATCAGTGTCTATAAATCACCATAAACACAGGAATGACAATATAAACTTTAAAATTAAAAAAAATTCAACAATAAAACAGGAGAAAGTTTATAAGTATTATTATAACAAGAATATAGAACGAAATTCAAAGTAAAATTAGATTAGTAAATGCAATGGATCAGTTTAAATCAAAGTTTGATGATCTGATGGGTGACTCAGTTTATGATATAAATTTAAGTGACTTAGCATTACTTGATGACTTTTGGGCCTGAATGCTGAAAACAAAATTCAGTTATGAGTCAAATATGAGTTAACTGCAGAAGCGTGAAATGCTTAAAGTGTATTATCACACTTTAATAGTGCATCGCAGTATCTGGTGAATTATTTGCCACAATGCATTTTGCCCTGGCTGATCCTTATTTATTTGGGCTATTTTTTTAATACAAAAATCTTCATAAACTTTTTATTGAAACTATGTCCCAAGTAAATTTAGTGTTTCCCCAGGGGACATCACCTTAGGAATAGGTTCATAGACTTAATGGATGCACCTCTGCATATGCATGGCATGCATTCATTAAACCTTAGGAATAGGTTCATAGACTTAATGGATACACCTCTGCATATGCGTTGCATGCATTCATTAAACCTTAGGAACAGGTTCATAGACTTAATGGATGCACCTCTGCATATGCGTTGCATGCATTCATTAAAATCTATAGCTGCGTCTCGTGTTTTCCTTGAGATGATGGCATCAGTGCAGGGAAAGCACATTTTATTAGGTTTATTTTAATTGAAAAGGAGACTGAAAACTTCCATCAGTGGTGCAAAAATCTCAATTGGCAGCTTATGCGCCTCATATGGTGGTGCAAAAGATAAGCCCCACAGATGGGATGATGAGCTTTAAATAATTAAGTAAAGAAACAAATAAATATAGCAGAGAGGCTTGGTTTCTAAATAAAAGATAATCAATCTATCAACAGCTTAACAAGGAAAATGTAATTTTTATCATTACAAATAAACAAATCAAAGCTAATATAATAAAAGCATAATCTATGTTCAGAGCTCAGTACAGAAATAGACTTTGATGGGAGAAAATCACTCACAGACAACAATGCTCTAAACACATTTCCTTTACCCAGATTGTATTTCCTTCCATAGAGAATGCTTCCCACTCTTTCACATATTAAAAAGGAATGACATGGCAGTTTCTTCCTGCCTATGGTATTTTTGTTCCCATACAGCTTCCTCAGTGGACACTGTGTTGGGCTGAATGAAATTTCATGATATGTTTTTAGTAATATGTCTCCTGCCATGATTTACACCTTGATTACACAGCAGTGTCAATTAGAGGTGTCATTAATGCCAGGAGGCACTAGCATTTAAGTCAAACATGTAGTTTTTATCCTGTATGAAATGGTAGCTCACTAGAAAAAACACTAACAGTTCAGTCATCATGGACACACTGGCACTAGGCACTAGACACAATGCATTATGAGATACATATACTATGAAAAAAGCTATGCTATACAGTAGTCTTAAAATGGCAATGGCTATAGTTATTCACTTTACATACAGACTCAGGCAGTTCACTTTACTTATTATCACATCTCCCTCTCCAAGGAAAGAGAGGGGTCCAAATGGCGAGATGAAAAGTCAGCAGGCAAAGGAGAGTAGTAGTGCTGAAACTGAATTCATCCTCAAGTCTTGGTGAGTACCTTCACAAGGTGGACCCTGTGTTTTACAAAATCTCACCAAGGGGGCACTGATATATAGACTGTATTTATATAGTATATATCATGGACAGAAGTAGGTCAAAAGCTAAAACAGATAGTTGGGTGCATGAGACCCAGGATAAAAAAGTGCCCAATCCTTGTAGGTGCACTGGTGCCAGGACTTGAAAAATGACAGTGCAGAATCCTCAAAATACAGAAACATTCCTACAATAGTCCCAGGCCAGGCCCAGGGGGAGGATGGCCCCCCTGTTGTAGAAGGAAGTAGCAGTCCACAGAAATAGCAAAAATTGATAGGCCAAAGAAGAGCCATAAAGACGATAATGTGGACTATTGAGGATAAGAAAGAAATTATATATTGTTACTATTATGCAAAAAGCCCAGAATTTCCAGACACAAGACATACAAAAACATTGAGAGATATGTTAGTGGAAACAGAAAAATACTTCCACAAGAAAATCTGTCAGAAGTTTCAAATAAAAATTTGGGGTCATTAATACAACAGATTTTTGAAAAACTGTATATAGATCAAGAAATATTGACCTGTTTGGAAAAAGAAGCTCTGAAGAAGTACAAAAATATAAACAACAAAACCTAGATATTTCTGAAAAGCATAAAAAAATGGACATGGGAAAGAAAGAGACATTTGATATGCTGCAATATTTTTGCAAAGGCGAAAGCCAAATTAATCAACATAAAGAAGGCAGCCCGAAAGATATTCAAAGAGAAATACAAGTAAAGGCATCCAGATATGGAAAATTTCACAATAAATAAAATAATATCACAAAGAGGGAATGTAGAAAAGAAGATTAGTAAAGTAGAAGTTAAAAAAAATAGAAGCTGAAGTTATGGAATGCCTGCAAAGTGAAGAATTTAATGTAGAAGGTCTAACACAGGTTACATCACAGCATGATGGAATGAGTCCCCAAAGTAAGGAGAAACAGGAAGTTCAGGAGACATCTGAAGAAGAAATATGGACATGGGGAAGAAAAAGGGATTTAATATGGTGTAATATATATACAAAGGAGAAAGCAAAATTAATCAATACAAAAAGAGCAGCACCAAAGATATTTGAAGAGAAATACAGGCAAAGGAATCCAGATCTAGAAAACTTTACAATGCAAAAACAAGAAGACAAAGAGGAAAAGTAGAAAAGGAGATCAGTAATGGAGAAGTTAAAGAAATAGAAACTGAGGTCATGAAGTACCTCCAAAGTGAAGGATTCAGTGTAGAAAAGCTAATTCAGAAAGCACCACAAAAGGATAGAGCAATGGAACTCCATATTAAGGGGAAACGAGTGGAATGGGAAGCAATTGGTCAGGTGTCATATGAAGATATTTTACAGCCTTCCACAAAAAAACAGTATAAACATCCACTTGTAGCTAGACAGCAAGGGAAGTAACAGGAAACTCTGACACATTTAATGTCGAGGAGTGATAGGTCAGTGAATTCTCATATGACAGAGCAACTGATGGCACAGGATGAAATTGAAGAGAATGTGCCACAAGAAGATGCAATAGAACTTTCTATAGAATGCCCACAGGGAATGGAAACAAAAAAATGTGCCCTCAGTCTAGAAGAAAATGAGCTAAGAGAAGAGTTTCCTGACTTAATAGAGATAGACATATTAAGATCAATGAAAGAAATAGACTGCACAAGGTCAACAAAACCCAAAAAGTCAGAAGATTGATAAAACAAATGAACACAGTAATTAGTACTGTCCATGGAGATTCATGCGATATAACAGAAGTAAACAGGATATATTACTGTGCAGCTAAATTAATAACTGATAAAGTTCTACCACAAGAACATGGGGTAGTGAAGGAGAGACAGAGGAGGAATCGAATATGGAAGTATCGAGTAGAGAAAACTATAAAGCAACTAAGACAAGTGTCACTATTAGAAGAGTATGGAAGAGGGAACAGGTCAACAAAAATACTCAGAAAGATAGACGTGATAAAAGCAATGTGCAGTATTCGAACAGATCAGGATCTATCATGCACTATCACAAATAATAAACTAAAAATCTCAGCACAGGTGGAAAAACTTAGAAGATACATAGATAAATATAAAGGAAAAGTACAAAATAAGCAATGTATTGATGACCCAAAAAAAGTTTTATAAAAAATTGGGAAATAAGGTAAAAGTGTTGAAAGACCACCAAAAAAAAAGAAGAAATAATGCATTTTGGAGAAGTATCTATGAAGATCCTGTAGACATAACAAAGATGCTTAATAGATAGAAGATGTAAAAAAAAGAATAAGAAGTTTAAAGGTACAGGATATAAAATGGGATGAAGTAACAACCAGAGAGATTGAAACAAAGTTAAGAAAAGCCTCTAATTGGAAACCCCAGGCCCAGGTGCAGTACCTACCTTCTGGTTAAAAGTAATAACATCTTTGCACAAAGATTTAGCCATGAGTAAGAATTATTTATATGAGTTCCTATTAGATGAACGAATGCTTAAAATGTCAAGTACAACATGCTGGACAGCTTTTAAGCGAAAGTTCATCTACGCGAAACCTCAGAATGTTGAAACAAGGAGTTTCGAAAAGTTATAGTTGGCCACTCATCAGGAAGCCAACGGCTGACGTCAGAACGTTCACCCTGTCTTGCCATTCTTACAGTCCTCCACTGTGGTGCAGTCTCGTCACTCACCCTGTGAAATATTATGACAGTCCTCCACTGTGGTGCGATCTCGGAGTTGGTATATTTAAGTGGGGGGGGCAAAGCCCCCCCACTTTATTTTGTTTGTTGATTTGTTTTTGTTTTTTTGTTTTGTGGGGGCAGTTTTAATGGTGCACAGTACATTTTAGCCATCAGCCGTTGGCTTCCTGATGGCTGGCCAACTATAACTTTTTGAAACTCTTTGTTGGTGTGTCACTTAGATGAACGTTCCCTTAAAAGATGTTGAGCATATTGTACGCGACATTTTAAGTGTTCATTCATCTAATATAGACCCTTTATATGCGCACCCTGAACAGACATCAACCTGGCTAACAACAGGAAAAACAATGTTCCTACTTAAGAGTGAACCTGCAAGCTACGCTAAAAATTATAGATCAATAACTTGCCTTCCGACGACATATAAACTATACATAGGAATTGATGCTGACAGAGTTTATAGTCATTTAGAAGAAAACTCAATTATGGCAGTAGAACAAAAGGGCAATAAAAGAAAGTCATAAGGAACAAAGGATCATTTGTTTTAAATAAAGTCATAGTGGAGAACTGTAAAAAGGGGAAGAATCTAAGTATGGCACGGACTGACTACAAAAAAAGCTTTTGATAGTATCCCACATTCATGGATAAAAGAGTGCTTAAAAATGTCTAAGATACATCCTACACTGATAAACTACATCACAGTGACCATGAAACAGTGGCAGACCATTTTGCAATTAAGCCATGACAAAGGACAAATTATTATCTCAGGGATAAAAATTCAAAGGGGAATATTCTAGGGTGACTCTCTGTCACAACTTCTATTCTGCCTTACCCTTAACCCATTAAGCTGTCTACTTAACAATTAGGCCATGGTTATAATTTGGCTCCTAGAAAACAACAAAGTGTAAAGATTTTTCATCTTCTCTTTGTTGACAATTTGAAACTGTATAGCTCATCAGATGAGGAACTGAAAGCACAACTGCAAGTTGTCAAAACATTTTCAGATGATATAAGAATGTAATTTGGACTAACTTGATAAATGTGCAAAAGCAACCTTTAAATCAGGAAAACTGCAAGACCAGGAAAACATCAGTTTGGGACAAGAATGTTATATAAAAGAACTTGAGTAAGAGGGAGTGTATAAATATTTGGGAATTGATGAAGGATCAACAATAAAATGTGAATAAAACTTATTAAGGAATATTTCAGAAGACTTTAATTAATCCTGAAAACAGCACTGACATTTAGGAACAAAATCCAGGCTATAAACCAATTTGCTCTTTCTGTCCTAACTTACAGTTTTGGAGTGATTGACTGGTCCCAAAAAGTGTTGGATAGATTAGATAGGAAAACAGGAAGGATGCTTCATGCTCAGCAAGTGATCAATAAAAATCAATGCATACCAAGATTATATATTCCCCGTTCTGAAGGGGGGATGGGCTTCCTTGAAATTGATTACATGTATAGATCTGCAATTGTGGGACTGCACACATATCTGCTGACCTCACAAGACAAACATAGTGAAAGTTTTGAAACATGAGGAGAATAAATCTAGGATGACTACCCTGCTTAGTCTAGCAGAAGCATATTAGCATCAAGCAGGAATGGAAATCAAACCAGAAGTAGATAAAAATCAGGCAGCAACTGAATGCCAAAAAACAAAAGAAAGAATATAAGGTGAAGGATCAGCTAAGAAGGCAAGAAATGTGGAAAAAGCATAAATATAGTTGCAAGTATAGAAAACTTCTGGAAGAACCTCATGTTGATCAGGAACAAATGCAGGAATGGTTAAGGAGAGGTGAATTTAAACCAAGAGATGAAAGGTTAATATTGGCGGCCCAAGATAGTGGGCTATGTACACGTTGGTTTACAAAGTCCATTGAACATGTGGGAAAAACAGTAGGTTTTGCAAAACAGAATTGGAAACAGTTGCACACCTTGTTGCTGGTTGTGACATACTAATGGCAGAAGGACTGTATACTGAAAGACATAATAATGTGGCGAGACTGCTGTATTGGGGATTGTGCAAACATTATGGTACTGAAGTGGCTGAAAAACACTGGAAACATGAGCCACAAAGCATCATATAAAATAATGAAGTCTACATCACATGGGATCATCCATTGCCACTAGTTCAAAAGATAAATGTTAGAAAACTGGATGTATGGTCCAAGAAAAGAAGACGAAAGTAACATTGATAATTGAAATTGCCACACCCAGTGACTACAGTGTCCTTTGCACAGAGAGTCACAAAGTCATTGAATATCGGGATTTGCAAGTAGAAACAAGAGCAATGTGGAAGAAATATATCCAGATAGTTCCAATAGTAGTAGGAGCAATGGGTCTTATAAGAAATAGTCTACAATCATATTTAGATATGCTACCAATACATGTAACTTTGTACGAATTACAGGAGTCATTACTGGGCACACTGCGGGTGCTGCGAAGAGTACTTTTGGCTGACATCAAAGAGTGAAACAATACTAATTTCATGGGCCGTTTGGGCAGTTTTTCCATCTCTTTCAACCTTCTGGTTTAAAAGCCAACATTTGCACTTGTTTTCCACCTTTCCTGTAACTAGTCTAGTCCAGATACAGATTTGCTGTATCCAGGACTGCTTGTAAGCTTCTGAGCCCTCCAAGCCTTTCTGTGTTGGAGGGAAGCATTCTAGCTTATCAGTGGGAGTGGTAAGCACTAGGTAGCCTATCTACCACAAGATCCAGGTACATATTCTTAGTTTTAGCACTGGAATTTGCTTATTCGTGCTCAGCACTTGTTCAGAACTTGTTGTTAGCACTAAATAAGCTACAAATTATTACAGCACTCAACCTCTGTCTTTACCTAGAGGAAAACAGTTTTTGTTCTTACTTTCCTCACTTGCTTAGAGAAAAACAACTCTTATACTCACTTTTCTCACTTGTCTAGAGGAAAGTAGTTTTTTACTCAGGCATGTCCAAGGGTCAACTCCCAGTGTTCTCTCCTGTCTAGCTGATGAATCTGAGCATCTTGAGGCAATGTAGCAATTGCCTCATGTACACAGACAGCCCTCTCCTCCTACCACCCAACACCACAACCTGTGAGAGATGCACTTATCTAGCCAAACTGGAGGTAAAGCTGTCTCCAACCAAGACTGAACTTGACAGTCAAGAGGAGAAAGTAAACACTTGCACCACACCACACTCATCACATAGTCCCACTAAACCTACACCACCAAAATCCACACATAGAAACACAAAAACATTTGCGGAGGCTCTCAATAATAATCTGCTCAAGCAACAGAGACCTTGCAGAAACACAAGCAACCTCCACCACCCAACACAACCCAAATGACACACAGCCCACAGACTCAGTGTGCCACTCAACCACAGCCAGTAAGGCAAAACAACATACCCAACACACTAGTCATAGGCGACTCTATAGTAAGGCACACTGATGTCCCACTCACCAGGCTAAACAAGTAGAAGGTTCTGTCAGCTTTCTGTCAGGTGCCAGGATCTGCCACATAAGCCACGCACTCAGGTCACTCCACAACAAGTACAAATATGACTGTCATTCTCCATATTGGTGTGAACGACCTGAGACGTACCTCCCTGGACTACATGAAAAGAGAAATGGAAGAGCTCTCTGATCTTGTAGCCAAGGCAGTTGTGGCCCTAGCCCTGAGTAGCATCCTGCCATCGCCCAGAATGATACTGCAGTACAAGGACAAAATGATTGACTTCAACAATTGGCTAAGCTTCTGGTGTCATTCTAAGGGGATCCAGTATCTGTCTGCCTGGGACGACATGGTCGATAGACCACGATGCTTTGCCAGAGTTGGCCTGCACCTGTCACCCCTGGGATTCTGAATACTGGCTAAGGGTTTTGCTGCCCATATAGTGCCTTTTTAGGCAAGGTTCAAATGATAAATTCACCACCATAACAGGAACAGGCAAGCAAAAACTGAGGGTAATGCTACTCAATACTAGAAGTCTAAATCTCAAAATGCACTCACTCGAGGCACTCATTAAAATGCAGAACATTGATATCTGTGCAGTGACTGAGACCTGGTACCCCTGCATTACCAGGCTATAACTCATACCACACTTTTTGGCCATCTAACCTGGACCAGAACACTAAAGGCAGAAGTGTGTCCATATTCATTAAGGATATCCAAACCTCCAGGCTAGTTGCGCAGCATAATGCATCTGAGGTTATCCAAGTGCAACTAACTCTGGGCAAAACTGCAATCCAAATTGTAGCTTGCTACAGATCCCCCAGCATGCCCCAGGATTCCCACTCCTCTTTTCTTGATATACTGGAAAATATTAGGATTCAACCAAACACCCTAATAATGGGCAATTTCAACTACCCCACCATTAACTGGGAAAACTATTCATGTACCAACTCATTCACTCAACGCTTTCTGGAATTTATAAATTCCAGTGCCCTGGATCAACTTATCCACACCCCCACCAGGGGGTAACAATGTCCTAGACCTAGTCATTACCAGCATGAGTGACCGGTGTTCCCCACACCTGAAGTCAACTCCTCGTTGGTCAGATCTGACCATAAGCTAATCTCCCTAGATATCCGCATCCCCCCTCCACCCACCATTAAGGAAACCATGGTAAAACATTTCTCCAAAGCCAACTTCCTGCTTCTTAAGACAGAAGTGGTGAACTTCACGACACCCATGCAGACGGACAATACAGTTACGACTGCTGAATCCTACACAAATGCACTCTATAAGCACTTACACGAGTGCATGGATCGTGCTATCCCAAACAGAACCAAGACGCTATCATCCAAAAAAAGGAAGCCAATCTGGTGGTCACCTGCCATAAACAAACTCTACAGCAGAAGGAAGAAACTGTTGCAAAAGAGAGTAAAATCCCATGAGTGGAGGAGCACCCTGGTCAGCCTCAGTAAGAAGCTGAGATCCCTTATAAGATCCTCCAAAGCTAGCTATGAAAACAAAATCATCACTGATTCTAAGGGCAACCACAAAGCATTCTATAGCTATGTCAAGAAACTCAGTGGCAACACCCAGATCTGCTCTGAGTTACAGCACAACGGCATGAAAATTACAGAACCAACTGATATTGCCAACATCCTAGCAGATAGGTTCAGTGCTAACTTTACCCCCCTCTCACCCCCTAAAGGGCCCATATCTATACAGGAAGAATGCAGAATCCCTGTAATCACATCTATGCAGGTAAAAGCTGCACTCTCTAAAACCAAAAAAACACAGCATCCATGGGATCGGACAACATCCCAGGCTGCGTTTTACACGAACTTCAGAATGAACTGGCTCCCCACCTAAGCACCATGTTCAATCATAGTCTCACATCAGGCTTTGTGCCCACTGAATGGCGCACAGCAACAGTTATCCCACTCCACAAAGGGGGGGGGGCACCACTGATCCTGGGAACTATTGCCCTATTAGCCTGACGAGCCTGGTTTGCAAGGCCATGGAACGTATCATCATGGAACTCATAAACAAAGACATTGGTAACCTCCAAACTCTGGACCCAGTTCGGGTTTGTGAAAGGCAGATCATGCATTTTGAACCTGAATGACTTCTTTGAGGCAGTCACCAAAACAGTAGACGAGGGGAAGGTGGTTCACACAGCCTATCTTGACCTCACCAAGGCTTTCGACACCATCCCCCATTCTGGAATTATAGCTAAACTCACTAAACTAGGTATAAATCCCTACATCACAAGATGAGTTGCCAACTGGTTCACTGACAGAACCCACACTGTAAAAGTTGCAGACTCCAAATCTGACTTCAAACCAGTGACAAGTGAAGTACCACAGGGTTCAGTCCTGGGACCTCTCCTGTTTGGTATCTACCTCTCTGGAGTACAGGCTAACACAGAAGGCCTCAGGCTAACGAAGTTCACAGATGACTGCAAACTAGGAGCCATAGTCGAGTCCCCAAATGATGTGGCCTCACTAAGACAGATGCCTGGTGTCAGAGTCATGTCCCCAAGCTCAATGCCAAAAAGTGCATTGTCATCCCCTTTGGTAAAAACTCTGTACCCATGAACTACCACATAAATGGCAGTCTACTTAATGCCGAATGTGTGATAAGAAACCTTAGGACCCAAGTGGGCAGTAGTCTCTCCTTTGATAATCACATTGCCACAGTAGTCAGGAAATCCTTCTATGTGGCACACGTCATCAGAAAAGGGTTCTCATCCAGGAAAAAAGAGGTCATTGTTCCCCTCTACTCGGCACTCATTAGACCCATTATAGAGTACAATGCCCCTTTTGGAATGTACCTCACAAGACATCTGCAGCAGCTGGAAAGGCCACAGAAGTACCTCACAAAGAGGATTACTGGCCTCCACATGCCCTACATTGACCTTCTCAAAAAACTCCAGCTTTACTCTGTAGCATATCGCCTACTCTGAGGTGATCTCTGCCTAACATATAAAACTATGTTAAACCCAGAGCTGTTGGACATGCTACACCTAAAGAAATATAAATCTCTCCAAGCTACACGCTCTAGGGACCTAAACCTTGTCACCACAATAAACAGGACATGCTGGAGGGATAGATTCCTGCCCCAGAGACTTCCCATACTCTGGAACAGGCTACCCATCTATGTCAAGCAAAGTTCCTCATTAGCACTCTTCAAGAAAAATCTTGATGAGTGGATGGGAAATAGGAAATACACTCCGGGGATCACTTCTGTGGCTCTAGTCAATAGGGGTACAGGAAATTAACTTTCTTGGGTGGCGTAAGCCAGGGAACTTGTTGGCTAGGCTTACTTAGGCCCTTAGGCTGATAGCCTAGTACCCACCTATCAACTTTAATCGTACTTTGACTTAGGAATGGGGTCCATTCCCATCATGGTATTAGAAACCCAAACGATTTGGAGAAATTAAAAAAAGAGAGAAACCTTTAGCATTATAAAGTATGGATGCGTGCACAACCAACACACACATGCAGTCAACACTCTGGACTGTTCCATATAGTTAACATTTATGAATATTTTAATACAATTATTTTGAAACAGCTGCTTGTGAGAAACATCACTAGCATGATACTTTTTAACAAAGAAAATTGTGTAGCCACTTATCTGACTATATGCTCTCTATATCCTCTCTATGACTATATGACTATATCCTCTCTTCTCCCGATCTCACTCGGTGTACCACAAGGCTCAATTCTTGGACCCCTTCTTTTCTATTCATAAATGACTTACAAGTAGCTATTCCCTGTCCCCACGGCATACATATGCAATATGACTCTGACACCACACTCATCTCTAAAACCATCCCAGAGCTTCAAACTATTACTCAAAAGGGTATCAACTACCTTTAGCTAACTTAAACATGGTCTTAAAACACTGCCTACAAAAAAAAAAAAAAAAAACAAAACTCCTCCCTCAACCCCCCACCAAGATCCCCCCATTGGACTTCTCTGTCTCTTCTATTAATAATACTCTCATTATTACTGACTCTTTCTACATTGATAACAACAATTGACTGATGATATTCACATACTTTGATTATCACATAAACAACACTATTAAAAACTGTACATAGAAAACTGGGCTCCCTCTATAGCTCTTAAGCCAAAGCTTTGGCACACTGAAGCTACTGGCACACTCTCATCTCATTTTCTCACACCATCTATACACACACCTTTTTACACTAAAAAACAACACTAAACCACCACACCACATAAAATAGTATATAAATTACAAAGATTTGTTACTGGTTATCAATTCAGAACTCACCACTGCCTGAACCAACACTTAACTTCTTAAAACATTTTTGTTAGCTTTTGCTTCTTTCCCACCTCAAAGAGCTTTTTTCTCTTTTCCTATCTATCTTCATTTTCTAATCTCTTCACTTCTAATCTCTTCTTTGAACTCTAGACTCCTCTATCAAACCCTCTAGCAACTGCTAGTTCTCTAACAAACTCCCAATATACTTGCAGGTGACTCCTGCTTGCAACTGACTCCTATTATTTCTTCTCCTTTTTCCAACAAACTGACTTCTATTTCCTTCTTTGTCCTAATCTTTACAAAACACTGGCTATGTCCCTGCCTTAACCCAGACTGAACCCATATTTATTCTCACTATTCCACTACCCCCTCATTTTCTGTGACTTCTGCTACTATTTATTTTATTCTTCTAATTCTATCTCTCTCCTCCCTCTCCTCTCCTTCCTTATATTACTCAGTTTTATGAGGGTTCATATATATATATCTATCTAATAACATAGTTGTCTACTCTTTAAATGTCTTCTTTTGTTTCTTTGATATTATGATATGCTAAATAAGTGCTTGTTGTGTTTTGCTTACAAGAACGATTAGTACATACAACTACTTTAGAAGACACAATACAATTTTATTTTTTTTTTTTTTTTATTTTTCATTTTTGATATATTTTTTATGCTGCTTATTGCATCTTATGTAATAGTTTATATGCTCCTTTGTCTTTCTTTTTTTCTCCTGCTGAAATTGAAAATTTTGAATATATAGTTAGAGACTAAATTAGTAACAAATGTAAAATAAAATAAAATAAGTAAATATGACTCTGTCACACAGCTCCAGTAACAAATCAGTACTCTGACTTCATGTCTACTATGTGTCACACAACCAGAACAGGAGACGGAACTTGTAAAGGAAAGATATTAAAGAAGCTACTATAATGGACAGTATTATTTTTAAAGTCACTTTGTAAACCGATATTAACAGGACAAGGAACGGCCACACTCTGTTGGGTAACACATGATCTGTCATCAGTCCTGGTGTTTGAATGTCTAATCTTTTCTCAAGTATTGGGTCACAGTAATGCTTTCACGGAAATGCAAACAGACGTATTAGCTGTAGAATGGGCTATTCTCAGTTCAAACACATCAGGTTTGTTCCAGGGAGCACTGCTTTCAGTTTAAGGATCATCAGGAAATACTTGAATATGCCTCCCAGTTTTGTGTAATTATGGCAGCATCCTACATTTGCTCCATGTAGGATGTTGGTTCATTAGTTTCCTGCACTGAAACACCTGCTGTGCCCCACTTTTCTCCCCCTCTAACTTCAGGTGTTTTTTGTTGGCCAAGTTGAAGGATAGGTAGTATTTGTGAAGACCCACATTTGTTGTATATTTTTTTGTATGGGGCTTCAGCTGCTTGGCCTTTTTGTTTAATCGAGTCATATAACATGTCTTCACACTCATGTTTTGACTGTAGCATTGGTACATTCATCCTTAGTTGTCTTCTAAGCATAATAGGTGAAGGGCCCACTCTTGTAGCAGTGTGTGTGGAGTAGCTCAGCATGGCATTGTTTGAATGACAATGACTGGATAGACGATTATAAGTGATGTATAATGTTTGCAACTGAAATATGTCAATGTTTGCTTTTATTTATATAAATGTATGATTGCCTTTGCATAAGTGATTATTTAATAAAATGTTTCTTGCTTAACAAAACATGACATGAGAACTCTGTGAGTATCAGTTTGTATTTATACTTTTTTAGTTGTTTGAACTGCTCTTCCACTAACGCTTAATTATTTGATTGAGGATAGTGAGAACGTGACATATTATGAGTAAAAACATAGTCGTTAACAAACTGCTGAAACTCAATTGACATAAACTGTGCACAATTATCTGTAACCACTTCAGTAGGTATTCTGCATGTTATGAACATGGTCTCGAACCTGCCTGTTACTTGTTGTTTCATCGTAAATGGTACATAATTTTATCGCTATGTGACAAGAGTAATAGTCTGCTAGTATGAGGTAGCTTTGGCCTTCAATCTCACACAAGTCAGCAGCTATCTTTTGCCAAAGACATGGTAAGGGTGTCAGTATTAATGGTTCTCTTTTCTGTGATGCTTTGTGGACAGTATAGAATTGACATTTTAACACAAGCTTTGTAATGTCTTAGTTGATGTTTAGCCACTATGCAGACATTTTGGCTTCCTTGATACCCTGTGAGACCTTGGCAATCTTCATGTATTTAATTTGGCACTTCTGTATGTCGTAATGAGGGCATTACTCTTCTGACTTCATACAGTAATAAGCCATCATACACCAATAATTGCACTCTGACTGTGTAGTCTTAATGCACAAGATGCATTGTTTGTTTCCTTCAATGTGGGCCTCCATCCCAAATGTATTGGATAACAGTTCCTAGGTAAATACTAGGCTGTCAGTCTGCAGATTTTTACAACCCTGGCCAATAATTAGAGGTCAGAATTAAACCCTGTACCTCAACCATTATGCCATCCTCGTGCTCACACTCATTTTTGTAAGCTTTACGTTTTCTAATTTGTTACTAGTCACTGCTCTGGTTCTCGTTATGCTCTGCAAATTGTCAGTAACATCTTATTTATTTGTAGGTCCATATGTCCATACTTGGCTGTTGATCCAGTGGACCATTTGTAACCTCATCAAGAATCCCACCAATTTACCAAGACATGAATTAATACCTCACCCTGAGTTAGTTTTGGCCCCTTTCCATAAAGGCTAGAGGGGGCCAGACTGGGGGTGTACTTATGATTGCTCATCCATTCGTCTAGATTGCACTTAAAAGGTGTCATAGAGATACTCTGCTTTATCTTTAAGGGGAATCTATTCCATAAAAGAAATATTCTCTGTGAAAGATCTATCCCACCAAGAATTGCATGTATGTTTCAGTGGTATTTTAGGCATTGAAGACATGTTTAACGTGGTATTAGTTTTGTGAATGTAGAGAAGGTTACATTGGACCAAATATTTCAAGAGTCTGTAGGCAAAACAGAGATCTGGTCTCAGTAACTGTTAGGAAACGGAAACGAGTGAGATAGTGGGTGTAACTCAAGGAGGATATGTCTGTGACTTATTGGTAAGGAAACACTGCAGTCCGTCAAGCTGGGTCATATACCTATCCAAACACATACCAAATGGGGCATCGTGTTCTATTAGTCTAATAAGGCAGGAGTAGAGGGGGACAATAACTTCCTTGGATTTAGAAGATATGCCCCCCCCCCGGGGATTAGACTGGTTGTACTAACAACAGTGGTTACATGCTGGTCAAATGGTAGTTCATTGTTAATGAAGGTGCTGAAGTCCCTAATGACTGTGTCAATTTTTAGTGGGTGTCCCTTAAGTGATAGGAACAAAAGTGCCCAGGTTTGCCAAAGGACACAATGCTGCATTTTGTATCATTTCATTTGAAGCCAGGGTCCAAGCAGTACTTGTTAGCATGAGTTAATCTATCCTGGAGAACACATACATCATCTGGGGTATTTATAACAACTTCAGGTTTGCAGTTATTGGCAAACTATATCAGCAGCAGGCCTTTGATATCTGATTTAATGTCAGAGAAGCAGATACCAAAGAAGAGTGGTCTTAGGAACACCCCCTGAGGGGCACCTCTGGTAACCACTCTTTCAGGTGAGAAAATGCAACACTAACAGATGGGATTTTGTCAATGAGCTGCTTTGCTATCCAGTGGGCAACATAGGGCTTTACATTTAATTGATTTATCTTATCAATGATACCCTAGTGTGGAATGCTATTGAAGTCCTTGACAAAGTGCAGGTTTGCCATGTGAACTGAATTATCCAAAGCCTTTGGTTCTTGCTTAAAAAGTTAACCAAGTTTAAGAGGCAGGATCTGCCTTTAATAGACCCAAATTGGTTATGGTTCAGGGTTTGAGGACTGTCTATATCCCTATTTATAAGGTCATAATAATGAACTTCATTGGCTTACAGGTAAGGCTAGTGAGGCTGTTAGGTCTAAAGTTGCCCAGCTCAGTCATAAGTCCCATTTTGTGGAGTGGGATTGTTACATCAGTTCTCCATACCTCTGGCACAAATCCAGAAGAGAAGATGAGACTAAATAGATGCCATAAGAAGTCAGACAGGCAGTGTTTGGTGCTGACAAGAATGCAAACTGGCACATTGTTTGGGGCCCATGACACTCATGCTTTTAGCCTTGGAGAAAGGACTTAGCTCTTGTTTGTAGGGGATAGTGGTGCTAGCATAGGCAAGCTGAGATGCTGTTAGTAATTTGGGGAAATAAGGGGTAAAGTTTGAGCTGACTTTGTCTGAAAATATGTTGGCAATGTTCTCAGTGTTTGACAATGTGATGTTATTTTGTATTTTTTAGAGCAACACAGTTAAGGCTGTTATACATAGCACAAGCAGAAAACTATAATTCAAAGTGGAAAGGAATGGTGATGATACGGGGGAGGCTCAAGAAATAAGGAATGATTGGAATTTTGGAGGCAGACTCTTAAGGAGAACAACAACAATCATACAGAGGATTATATTCGTAAAATAGCAGGGAGTATTCTAAGAACTAAACCAGCACAAGAATGGAGAAAAGAGATTCTGTCAATAGGGATGACTGTGGTCAGGGATACAGGTAATAGACAAGAGGGGGGTGGAATTTATTGGAGAACGCTTGCAAAGGAACCACGGTATTGGGGGCAGATAGCTAGAAAGGGAACGGTAATAGAATGGGAAGAGGCCAAGAATTTATTTGGACTGCAGGTTAAAGATTGCCTTCCCTGTCAAGGATTGATATCAGAAAATAGGCAAAGAGAAAGAAATAGGGGGGTCCTGAATGAAAAAACAGAATTGGTACAGTTTTTAATAGAATCTTGAACAGAAGCTGCCATTAAAAAAGGAATGATTAGTAAAGCATATAAAATATTGTATGATAATTATAAGAATCAATCAGAGGAGCTTAGAAAGGACTGAGAAGAGAGACTGGATAAGCAATTCACAAAGAGACAATGGAGGGCTATATGTATATCTCCCAAACATGCAACAAAGCCTAGAAGATTTAGGATCTTTGCTTGGAAGTGTTTACATAGGTATTTTATACCCTAAGTAGACTCCAAAGTATTTTTCCTCAGGTGGATAGCAAATGTTGGAGGTGTGATGGGCAAGATAGAGGTGACTGGGAACATATTTATTGGGAGTGTAATGAGCTGGCAGACTTTAGGGATTCCCTGCAGACTGCTCTGTTGGAAATGGTGGGTGAGTGGGTTCAATTAACTGGGGAGATCATTTTTCTTTTGAGCTATGATATAGAATCGGAATTGCCTAGACATAGTAAAACCTTGCTGAGTCTAATTATGGTGGCTGCCAAAAAAGCAATTACTAGAAAATGGAAATCAAAGTCTAAACCAACTATACTAGAAATAGTGAATATAGTAACAGAGATAAAACAACTGGAATTAGGATCTTTAGAAAAGGGAAAGAGCAAATTACAATGGAAAAAATGAGAATTGTGGGAACAATATATGCAGAGAAGGAATGAGGTTTAAGAGGCAGGATTTGAATGAGCTGTATAATGCTTAACTGACAATGACTGGCTAGATTATACGTTATGTATAATGTTTGCAACTACAGTTGTTTCAGTGGTGCTTGTGATGTATAATGTTTGCAACTAAAGCGGTGTCATTTTGTTTGTTTTTCATTTATATAAATGTAAGTTTGTCTGTGTCATATGTGAAAATTTAATAAAGATGTTCGTTAGAAAAAAAATGATGTTATTTTGTATTAATCCTGAGAACTGATGGCTATTATTTATAAGGTTCCTGACACAGTGGAAACTTTATTGTTATCTTTAGCATGGGTGCCGATTTGTAATTCATACTTGGTCTTTGAGGATTTTATTTTGTTTCTAAGTTTTTTGTTGATTATTTTGAGCTCTGCTCTAGCTGACTGGGTGTTAAGTTTGCTTTTATGGGCAAGGAGTTTTTTCTCTTATTGTATAGTCTGTTAATAGTAGAGTTCCCCCAAATGGGTTTTTCCTTAAACTTGACACTATGTTTATGTATTTTAGGGCTGAGGTCTCAATGCTAGCTTGTAGGTGGCTATAGAATTTATCTGTGAAAATAGAAGTGTGAAGCAGGATCATCTAGGTACACAAGGTGTTTGAATTTCATTAGGTAATTAGTTAGCTGGATTTACCATGAAGTAGTCTCTGAAAATGGAGGGATTTTGAGATGACTCAGATATCAAACATAAAGGTAATGTTAGTGCACAATGGTCAGATTTGACCCATAATTTGTCAAATTATTTTTAACCCCTCATTGGGATGTGGACTAGTTGGTCCAAGTCGTCATTAATGAAATCCAGAAATCTCTGCATATACTTGTTTGTGGGGTGTAAATTCTCCAGTTAATCGAAGGATAGTTGAAGTCACCCTTCTATGGTGAGGGAAGTCAGTTTGTTAAGATATGCCTTATGGCTAGCCATTGCCAAACATAGACGGGTACAGCACTACTGTATGGTACTGAGGTTTTTTTTGTTGTTTTTGTTTTGTAAAACTAATGTGTGGAGGAGTTCTAGGTCATTGTCCTGTATACGAATCTGAAGGGCAAATGGTTTCTTAAGAACACAGCTTCACTCCCACCAGTTACAACGTCCAACTCGGTGTTGGGTCTGAAGGAGTGGTAGGTATTAAAAACCTGCACTGTAGAGGTGCCTTTGCTTTACTAAAAACGTGATGTCAAATTGTACTATCTCGCCATTTTGTTCTTACAAACGGGTTCGGAGCTGATCCCTCGGCTCCGAGTTGGCCGCTTTCCAAGCTCAGACTCTCAGAGAAGCTCGTGACCTAGTGGATATCCCATGATTCCCTGCTGTAACTCCCCAGATCTAGTTTGCCGCTGCAATGATCGCAAGCTCTCAAGAGTGAAGCTCGGGCCAGTGAAAACTTTTCTTACTTAAAAATTTTTGTAGTCTTAAATTAGTTAGTTTTGGTAGAGTAGATTTTTTATAGTAATTTAGTAGTTGAAGGGGTTTTTTCTCCTTAGTAGTTGACAGGGCTCTGTCAATATATTATTATATACATATTATAGTCAAGTGTGCTGTGGAGTGTTTTTTCTAGTAGTTTAAGCTTTATATATATATATATATATATATATATATATATATATATATATATATATATATATATATATAATTATAGTAGAATACTTAAGCTTATTTGTTGTGTTTTTTGTTGGACTTTAGTATGTCCAAAAAACAAAAGTCGGGTTTTAAGAGATGTGGTTGTGGACAGAAGATGTCCGTTACTGACAACCACACCACATGTGTGTATTGTCTTGGCTCTGTACATTTGTAAGAAGTCTGCTCTATCTGCCACTCCTTCAGTGCTAGAGTTCTGCTAGAAAGAAGAAGGAAGTTGGTAGATACAGGGCTTCTAAAACCGGATTTTCAGGCTGCTCTTGAAAAAGCTGACCTCTCTTCTAAGACGTCAAAGGGGTCTAAGTCTTCTAGAGGATCTTCGGAGCCTAAGTCTCCGGCTACGTGTACCTTTGGCATGATTCGAATATCAGTTCCACATACCTCGGGACTGAGTATCGATCCGCCTGTTCGATCTCTGGTGGTGGAGCCGATTTTCGATGCACCCCAATCACCTATCCTCCAGTCGGTGCATTCTTCGGCTCCTTCGACCCATCACTCTTCACACTCCTCCAAATTATCTGATGTGGATCTGGATCGAGTGGTGAAAAGGTTATTGGAGAACCCGGCCCTTGCCAAAATGTTATCTGCTTTGAGTCAAGTGACTTCGGAGCCGAATTTGCCCCTTGTTTCCTCCATTCCTCCTCCTCCGAAACCCATCGAATCTTTGGAGCCGGGGCTGACAGAACCGATGCTAGTAGAACCTGTGGAGCCGAGGTTCAAACGTCTTCCCTCGGCTCCATCAACCTTGGTTTCTTCGGTACCGAAGGAAGAACCTCGGGACTGACAGTCACTCGTCGACTCCGGTCTTGAGAGTCGAACAGACACTTCGGTTCCGACTCTACCGCTCGGTACTTTGGCACAGATGTCCTTGGCCCCGTCCTCTGGTTTGGAGTGTGGGGTCTCAGTTCAGAGCGATCGACTGATCTCTTCGGAGCCGGTCGATTCTTCGAATTGGGATTCTGGCACCTTCGATGCCATGAGGAAGGTTTTGTCTGCTAAGACCACTACTTCCTTGGATCTGTCTTCACCTCTTCCCAAAGGGCCTCGTTCTACCTCTTCTCCTCAGATCCCTTCTAAGTGTCGAGATCCAGGGCCTCAGGAATCCCCTTCGGGTGACCCCTCCTCCCTAGATACTTCTCAAGAGGCTCCCACCGAGGAAGTGCCTAGGAAGAAACTGTGCAAGAGGAGGCACTTAAATTCCCCTCAGGAATCTCTTACATCAGATACCGACTTGGAGGAATCAGAAGGGTCCCCACGGTCCCCCTCAGAATATGTCTCATTTTCAGACATTCTAGAAATCCTGAAACAGAGAGGGGATTGGCAGTCCCTTGCCCCTATTGAGGACGAGTCGGTTCTCCTGAAGGCCTTTGGATCTCAACCATCCACCTCTTGGGTTACTCCACCCTTCGATGAACTAATGGAACTAGTTGCTCGAAGGGCGTGGGAGTCTCCTGACACCATGGAACTAGTCCCTCGGAGGCCTAATAAGTTCATTACTGCACCATCAGTCAAGTCCTTCTTGACAAAAGGAGTTCCGGTAGAGAGGGTGGCCAAATGGTTAAGGTGTTTGCCTTACAAACTCAAGGTGCAGGGTTTGAGTCTCACAAGGGATGATTGGCTAGGCTTAAAATGGCTTGCAAGGGCAGTTAGCCTAGTACTAACCTATGAACCTATGGTGGTGGTGGCAGCCACTAAGAAAGAGATGTCAGAGTCTTCTTCTACTGTCCATCCTCCTAATAAAGATTCCAGGACTATGGACAGATATGGAAAATGCATTTTCAGTTCGGCGACATTTTCCTTGAGATCGCTAAACTACCTAACTCATTTCACACGTCTTCAACGAGATCTCCTCAAAGAACTAGGAGACACTCTCCAGGGTAATGTAGCTGATGCAATCTCTGACAAGGTGAATGCACAACTCAACACCCTAAATTCCATAGTCAACTCATCCATGTGGCTCATTTTGTATGCTGCCGAGGGTTTGAGTAGAGCGGCGGGTTCAGCGATAGCTCTTAGGAGACAATCCTGGATGCGCCTGTGCTCCTTCGCGGAAGCCTTTAAGTCTTCATTTGTGAACACCCCCTTTGACGGATCGGTCTTGTTCGGTCCAAAAGTTAAGGAGACGCTTATGAGGTGTGAGCAAGAAGGAAAGACTCTATCTGCCGTCGGAGTCCGTTTTTCCACTCCAACCAGACCATACCCCAAAGGGCAACGAAGTGGGAAAATGTGGTTCCGGAAACCTCAGGAAGCTTTCCAAAACACACCTACAGATACCTCCTCCAGAGGCAAAGGAAGAGGTTAAAATGGAAGACGCCATCCAATCGGAAGAGGTGGTCTGCAAAACCAGGGTGACAGGGAGCAGTTCTCTGGCAAACTCTGTCAACGTTCCTGAAGGGAAGCCCGGCTGTTCTACTCTGGAGACAGTCGGGGATCACTTAGCTTTACACCCAAATGCCTGGCTAAACATCACAACAGATTCCTGGGTGAAAAGTATCATTACCAGAGGTTACCACATTCCCTTTATAAGAAATCCCCCTGTATTTGCAAAAGTCCAGACGTTCCACCCAGTCTGAGAAAACTAGCAGAGATAGAGATTCAAAATCTTCTAGACAAAAGAGTCATCCAGCCAGTCCCGGCAGACCAAAGAGAATTCGGAACTTACTCAAGGTTCTTTTTAGTGCCAGAGAAGACGGGGGACTGGAGGCCCATTCTAGACCTCAGCAGGCTGAACGCCTTTGTAAAGAAGGAGAAGTTCCGGATGGTCACGCTGCAATCAATTCTCCCTTTTTTGTCAAAGGGGGAGTGGATGTGCTCTATAGATTTCAAGGATGCATACTACCATATCAAAATGGACAGAACATCCAGAGATCATCTGCATTTTCAGCTGGGAGCCAGTCATTACCAATTCAGAGCCCTGCCCTTTGGTCTCACCACAGCCCCCGGGGTGTTCACCAAATGCATGGCGGTGGTTACGGCTCATCTGGGATGATTAGGATTCCAAGTGTTTCCGTATCTGGACGACTGGCTCCTTACCGCCACCACCAAGTATCAACTTCTGCAAACCAGAGACTACTTAATACATCTTTGTTCTCGTTTAGGTATCACTCTAAATTTCGAGAAATCCGCATTATTGCCCTCGCAGCATATTACCTTCTTAGGAGCAGAAATAGACACCATCAATGAAAAAATCAAGTTGTCTCAATCCAGAATTGTCTCACTGAAGGTTCAGTTATCCAGCCTCCTAGTTCTCGACAAAGCACCGGCGTCACAGATACTACAACTTTTGGGCACAATGGCGGTGGCCTTGATAGCAGTTCCCTTAGGCTGAATGCACATGAGGATATTACAATGGCTACTTTTCGCTCAATGGTCCTACCAGAGTCTACCCTTATTATACAAGATTCGATTGACAATTCTTTGCAAGAAAGATCTCACTTGGTGGTTAATCAGCGACCAAGTGACAATCGGTCATCATTTTGTTCTTCCCCAACCCGTAGCCACAGTGACCACGGATGCTTCCCTGATAGGGTGGGGGGGCTTTTTCAGGGAAAGACTATCCAAGGCACTTGGTCGGTTATAGAGACTCATTTGCATATCAACGTGCTGGAGCTGAGAGCAGTGTTCCTAGCGTTGCAGCACTTTCACAACTCTTTACCTCTAGGTACGATTGCTATCCAGATGGACAACATGTCGGTAGTCTGGTACATCAACAAACAAGGGGGAACCAAGTCCTGTCCCCTATGCCACGAGGCCCTGAGAATATGGCAGTGGGCTGCATCCACCGAATGCTTTCTGACAGCAATGCACATCCGAGATCTTCCAACGTGATAACCGACAGTTTAAGCAGGGCTATGCTGCTGCCTCACGAGTGGTCTCTAAAACAGAGTGTGGCAGAACAGATCTTCCTCCGATGGGGCCGGCATTGCTGCGACTTGTTTGCATCCCCAATGAATGCCAAATGCAGCAGCTACTTTGACCTTTATCCCCCACCGGGGAACAAACCAAGGGACGCACTCATGCACGATTGGCCCCCGGGTCTCCTATATGCCTTTCCACCGATCCCCTTAATTCCCAGATTTATTCAGAAAGCCAAAAGTCTAGGAAGGACAGTTATATTGATAGCCCCATCTTGGCCTTGGCAAATTTGGTTCCGCTTTCTGCGGAAATATCAACTTGAAGAACCGTGGATCCTGGACTCAGTGCCGGACCTGCTGACCCATTCGTCGGGAGTTCTTCATCCTTCCCTTCTCTCCCTAAATCTGACAGCTTGGCTGCTCCAATTCCCACTTTAGCCAGGTCTACTGATTTGTCCCCTGCCATCCAGAACATCATAGTTTCTTCTCACAAACTGTCTACCAGGAAATTATACAATAGTAAG